>NW_028243664.1:0-277121 GCF_964263255.1 Lissotriton vulgaris
GCTTTTGAATAAGCAAAAACTCTGTAAAAATGGCAATTTTGGTCACTCTGAGGAGTTAAAAAGTGGTTATTCAACATGACGCACGATCCATTTGACATTTTGAATCATTTTTGGTACAGTCCCAAAAATCCATTTTCTGATGAAAAACGATGACTCCGGACCTGTCGAACGATTCCAAAATGGTCAATATGGATGAAATTTTAACATTTAATCTTTTGACTCTAAATGACTGTTGGATGTGAATTATGACTTTTTCAACTAAAATAAGTGTGTTTAAAGTCATTTATGTGCCTGAAATTGGTCAAAATTAAAGCTTTTGAATAAGCAAAAACTCTGTAAAAATGGCAATTTTGGTCACTCTGAGGAGTTAAAAAGTGGTTATTCAACATGAGGCACGATCCATTTGACATTTTGAATCATTTTTGGTACAGTCCCAAAAATCCATTTTCTGATGAAAAACGATGACTCCGGACCTGTCGAACGTTCCCAAAATGGTCAATATGGATGAAATTTTAACATTTAATCTTTTGACTCCAAATGACTGTTGGATGGGAATTATGACTTTTTCAACTAAAATAAGTGTGTTTAAAGTCATTTATGTGCCTGAAATTGGTCAAAATTGAAGCTTTTGAGTAAGCAAAACTCTGTAAAAATGGCAATGTTGGTCACTCTGAGGGGTTAAAAAGTGGTTATTCAACATGAGGCATGATCCAATTGACATTTTGAATCATTTTTGGTACAGTCCCAAAAATCCATTTTCTGATGAAAAACGATGACTCCGGACCTGTCGAACGTTCCCAAAATGGTCAATATGGATGAAATTTTAACATTTAATCTTTTGACTCTAAATGACTGTTGGATGTGAATTATGACTTTTTCAACTAAAATAAGTGTGTTTGAAGTCATTTATGTGCCTGAAATGGTCAAAATTAAAGCTTTTGAATAAGCAAAAACTCTGTAAAAATGGCAATTTTGGTCACTCTGAGGAGTTAAAAAGTGGTTATTCAACATGACGCACGATCCATTTGACATTTTGAATCATTTTTGGTACAGTCCCAAAAATCAATTTTCTGATGAAAAACGATGACTCCGGACCTGTCGAACGTTCCCAAAATGGTCAATATGGATGAAATTTTAACATTTAATCTTTAGACTCTAAATGACTGTTGGATGTGAATTATGACTTTTTCAACTAAAATAAGTGTGTTTAAAGTCATTTATGTGCCTGAAATTGGTCAAAATTGAAGCTTTTGAGTAAGCAAAACTCTGTAAAAATTGCCATTTTGGTCACTCTGAGGGGTTAAAAAGTGGTTATTCAACATGAGGCACGATCCATTTGACATTTTGAATCATTTTTGGTACAGTCCCAAAAATCCATTTTCTGATGAAAAACGATGACTCCGGACCTGTCGAACGTTCCCAAAATGGTCAATATGGATGAAATTTTAACATTTAATCTTTTGACTCCAAATGACTGTTGGATGGGAATTATGACTTTTTCAACTAAAATAAGTGTGTTTAAAGTCATTTATGTGCCTGAAATTGGTCAAAATTGAAGCTTTTGAGTAAGCAAAACTCTGTAAAAATGGCCATTTTAGTCACTCTGAGGGGTTAAAAAGTGGTTATTCAACATGAGGCACGATCCATTTGACATTTTGAATCATTTTTGGTACAGTCCCAAAAATCCATTTTCTGATGAAAAACGATGACTCCGGACCTGTCGAACGTTCCCAAAATGGTCAATATGGATGAAATTTTAACATTTAATCTTTAGACTCTAAATGACTGTTGGATGTGAATTATGACTTTTTCAACGAAATCAAGTGTGTTTAAAGTCATTTATGTGCCTGAAATTGGTCAAAATTGAAGCTTTTGAGTAAGCAAAACTCTGTAAAAATTGCCATTTTGGTCACTCTGAGGGGTTAAAAAGTGGTTATTCAACATGAGGCACGATCCAATTGACATTTTGAATCATTTTTGGTACAGTCCCAAAAATTCATTTTCTGATGAAAAACAATGACTCCGGACCTGTCGAACGATTCCAAAATGGTCAATATGGATAAAATTTTAACATGTAATCTTTTGACTCTAAATGACTGTTGGATGTGAATTATGACTTTTTCAACTAAAATAAGTGTGTTTAAAATCATTTATGCGCCTGAAATTGGTCAAAACTAAAGCTTTTGAGTAAGCAAAAGTCTGTAAAAATTGCCATTTTGGTCACTCTGAGGGGTTAAAAAGTGGTTATTCAACATGAGGCATGATCCAATTGACATTTTGAATCATTTTTGGTACAGTCCCAAAAATCCATTTTCTGATGAAAAACGATGACTCCGGACCTGTCGAACGATTCCAAAATGGTCAATATGGATGAAATTTTAACATTTAATCTTTTGACTCTAAATGACTGTTGGATGTGAATTATGACTTTTTCAACTAAAATAAGTGTGTTTAAAGTCATTTATGTGCCTGAAATTGGTCAAAATTGAAGCTTTTGAATAAGCAAAACTCTGTAAAAATAACAATGTTGGTCACTCTGAGGGGTTAAAAAGTGGTTATTCAACATGAGGCACGATCCATTTGACATTTTGAATCATTTTTGGTACAGTCCCAAAAATCCCTTTTTCTGATGAAAAACGATTACTCCGGACCTGTCGAACGATTCCAAAATGGTAAATATGGATGAAATTTTAACATTTAATCTTTTGACTCTAAATGACTGTTGGATGTGAATTATGACTTTTTCAACTAAAATAAGTGTGTTTAAAGTCATTTATGTGCCTGAAATTGGTCAAAATTAAAGCTTTTGAATAAGCAAAAACTCTGTAAAAATGGCAATTTTGGTCACTCTGAGGGGTTAAAAAGGGGTTATTCAACATGAGGCACGATCCATTTGACATTTTGAATCATTTTTGGTACAGTCCCAAAAATCCATTTTCTGATGAAAAACGATGACTCCGGACCTGTCGAACGATTCCAAAATGGTCAATATGGATGAAATTTTAACATTTAATCTTTTGACTCTAAATGACTGTTGGATGTGAATAATGACTTTTTCAACTAAAATAAGTGTGTTTAAAGTCATTTATGTGCCTGAAATTGGTCAAAATTAAAGCTTTTGAATAAGCAAAAACTCTGTAAAAATGGCAATTTTGGTCACTCTGAGGAGTTAAAAAGTGGTTATTCAACATGAGGCACGATCCATTTGACATTTTGAATCATTTTTGGTACAGTCCCAAAAATCAATTTTCTGATGAAAAACGATGACTCCGGACCTGTCGAACGTTCCCAAAATGGTCAATATGGATGAAATTTTAACATTTAATCTTTTGACTCTAAATGACTGTTGGATGTGAATTATGACTTTTTCAACGAAATCAAGTGTGTTTAAAGTCATTTATGTGCCTGAAATTGGTCAAAATTGAAGCTTTTGAGTAAGCAAAACTCTGTAAAAATTGCCATTTTAGTCACTCTGAGGGGTTAAAAAGTGGTTATTCAACATGAGGCACGATCCAATTGACATTTTGAATCATTTTTGGTACAGTCCCAAAAATCCATTTTCTGATGAAAAACGATGACTCCGGACCTGTTGAACGTTTCCAAAATGGTCAATATGGATGAAATTTTAACATTTAATCTTTTGACTCTAAATGACTGTTGGATGTGAATTATGACTTTTTCAACGAAATCAAGTGTGTTTAAAGTCATTTATGTGCCTGAAATTGGTCAAAATTGAAGCTTTTGAGTAAGCAAAACTCTGTAAAAATTGCCATTTTGGTCACTCTGAGGGGTTAAAAAGTGGTTATTCAACATGAGGCATGATCCATTTGACATTTTGAATCATTTTTGGTACAGTCCCAAAAATTCATTTTCTGATGAAAAACGATGACTCCGGACCTGTCGAACGATTCCAAATTGGTCAATATGGATGAAATTTTAACATGTAATCTTTTGACTCTAAATGACTGTTGGATGTGAATTATGACTTTTTCAACTAAAATAAGTGTGTTTAAAGTCATTTATGTGCCTGAAATTGGTCAAAATTGAAGCTTTTGAATAAGCAAAACTCTGTAAAAATAACAATGTTGGTCACTCTGAGGGGTTAAAAAGGGGTTATTCAACATGAGGCACGATCCATTTGACATTTTGAATCATTTTTGGTACAGTCCCAAAAATCCATTTTCTGATGAAAAACGATGACTCCGGACCTGTCGAACGATTCCAAAATGGTCAATATGGATGAAATTTTAACATTTAATCTTTTGACTCTAAATGACTGTTGGATGTGAATTATGACTTTTTCAACTAAAATAAGTGTGTTTAAAGTCATTTATGTGCCTGAAATTGGTCAAAATTAAAGCTTTTGAATAAGCAAAAACTCTGTAAAAATGGCAATTTTGGTCACTCTGAGGAGTTAAAAAGTGGTTATTCAACATGAGGCACGATCCATTTGACATTTTGAATCATTTTTGGTACAGTCCCAAAAATCCATTTTCTGATGAAAAACGATGACTCCGGACCTGTCGAACGTTCCCAAAATGGTCAATATGGATGAAATTTTAACATTTAATCTTTTGACTCCAAGTGACTGTTGGATGTGAATTTTGACTTTTTCAACTAAAATAAGTGTGTTTAAAGTCATTTATGTGCCTGAAATTGGTCAAAATTAAAGCTTTTGAATAAGCAAAAACTCTGTAAAAATCGCAATTTTGGTCACTCTGAGGGGTTAAAAAGTGGTTATTCAACATGAGGCACGATCCATTTGACATTTTGAATCATTTTTGGTACAGTCCCAAAAATCAATTTTCTGATGAAAAACGATGACTCCGGACCTGTCGAACGTTCCCAAAATGGTCAATATGGATGAAATTTTAACATTTAATCTTTTGACTCCAAATGACTGTTGGATGGGAATTACGACTTTTTCAACTAAAATAAGTGTGTTTAAAATCATTTATGCGCCTGAAATTGGTCAAAATTAAAGCTTTTGAGTAAGCAAAACTCTGTAAAAATGGCCATTTTGGTCACTCTGAGGGGTTAAAAAGTGGTTATTCAACATGAGGCACGATCCAATTGACATTTTGAATCATTTTTGGTACAGTCCCAAAAATCCATTTTCTGATGAAAAACGATGACTCCGGGACCTGTCGAACGATTCCAAAATGGTCAATATGGATGAAATTTTAACATGTAATCTTTTGACTCTAAATGACTGTTGGATGTGAATTATGACTTTTTCAACTAAAATAAGTGTGTTTAAAGTCATTTATGTGCCTGAAATTGGTCAAAATTAAAGCTTTTGAATAAGCAAAAACTCTGTAAAAATGGCAATTTTGGTCACTCTGAGGAGTTAAAAAGTGGTTATTCAACATGACGCACGATCCATTTGACATTTTGAATCATTTTTGGTACAGTCCCAAAAATCCATTTTCTGATGAAAAACGATGACTCCGGACCTGTCGAACGATTCCAAAATGGTCAATATGGATGAAATTTTAACATTTAATCTTTTGACTCTAAATGACTGTTGGATGTGAATTATGACTTTTTCAACTAAAATAAGTGTGTTTAAAGTCATTTATGTGCCTGAAATTGGTCAAAATTAAAGCTTTTGAATAAGCAAAAACTCTGTAAAAATGGCAATTTTGGTCACTCTGAGGAGTTAAAAAGTGGTTATTCAACATGAGGCACGATCCATTTGACATTTTGAATCATTTTTGGTACAGTCCCAAAAATCAATTTTCTGATGAAAAACGATGACTCCGGACCTGTCGAACGTTCCCAAAATGGTCAATATGGATGAAATTTTAACATTTAATCTTTTGACTCCAAATGACTGTTGGATGGGAATTATGACTTTTTCAACTAAAATAAGTGTGTTTAAAGTCATTTATGTGCCTGAAATTGGTCAAAATTGAAGCTTTTGAGTAAGCAAAACTCTGTAAAAATGGCAATGTTGGTCACTCTGAGGGGTTAAAAAGTGGTTATTCAACATGAGGCACGATCCATTTGACATTTTGAATCATTTTTGGTACAGTCCCAAAAATCCATTTTCTGATGAAAAACAATGACTCCGGACCTGTCGAACGTTCCCAAAATGGTCAATATGGATGAAATTTTAACATTTAATCTTTTGACTCCAAATGACTGTTGGATGGGAATTATGACTTTTTCAACTAAAATAAGTGTGTTTAAAGTCATTTATGTGCCTGAAATTGGTCAAAATTGAAGCTTTTGAGTAAGCAAAACTCTGTAAAAATGGCAATGTTGGTCACTCTGAGGGGTTAAAAAGTGGTTATTCAACATGAGGCACGATCCATTTGACATTTTGAATCATTTTTGGTACAGTCCCAAAAATCCATTTTCTGATGAAAAACGATGACTCCGGACCTGTCGAACGTTTCCAAAATGGTCAATATGGATGAAATTTTACCATTTAATCTTTTGACTCTAAATGACTGTTGGATGTGAATTATGACTTTTTCAACTGAAATAAGTGTGTTTAAAGTCATTTATGTGCCTGAAATTGGTCAAAATTAAAGCTTTTGAATAAGCAAAAACTCTGTAAAAATGGCAATTTTGGTCACTCTGAGGGGTTAAAAAGTGGTTATTCAACATGAGGCACGATCCATTTGACATTTTGAATCATTTTTGGTACAGTCCCAAAAATCTATTTTCTGATGAAAAACAATGACTCCAGACCTGTCGAACGTTCCCAAAATGGTCAATATGGATGAAATTTTAACATTTAATCTTTTGACTCCAAATGACTGTTGGATGTGAATTATGACCTTTTCGACTAAAATAAGTGTGTTTAAAGTCATTTCTGTGCCTGAAATTGGTCAAAATTGAAGCTTTTGAGTAAGCGAAACTCTGTAAAAATGGCAATGTTGGTCACTCCGAGGGGTTAAAAAGTGGTTATTCAACATGAGGCACGATCCATTTGACATTTTGAATCATTTTTGGTACAGTCCCAAAAATCCATTTTCTGATGAAAAACGATGACTCCGGACCTGTCGAACGTTCCCAAAATGGTCAATATGGATGAAATTTTAACATTTAATCTTTTGACTCTAAATGACTGTTGGATGTGAATTATGACTTTTTCAACTAAAATAAGTGTGTTTAAAGTCATTTATGTGCCTGAAATTGGTCAAAATTAAAGCTTTTGAATAAGCAAAAACTCTGTAAAAATGGCAATTTTGGTCACTCTGAGGGGTTAAAAAGTGGTTATTCAACATTAGGCACGATCCATTTGACATTTTGAATCATTTTTGGTACAGTCCCAAAAATCCATTTTCTGATGAAAAACGATGACTCCGGACCTGTCGAACGTTACCAAAATGGTCAATATGGATGAAATTTTAACATTTAATCTTTAGACTCTAAATGACTGTTGGATGTGAATTATGACTTTTTCAACTAAATCAAGTGTGTTTAAAGTCATTTATGTGCCTGAAATTGGTCAAAATTGAAGCTTTTGAGTAAGCAAAACTCTGTAAAAATGGCCATTTTGGTCACTCTGAGGGGTTAAAAAGTGGTTATTCAACATGAGGCACGATCCATTTGACATTTTGAATCATTTTTGGTACAGTCCCAAAAATTCATTTTCTGATGAAAAACGATGACTCCGGACCTGTCGAACGTTTCCAAAATGGTCAATATGGATGACATTTTAACATTTAATCTTTTGACTCTAAATGACTGTTGGATGTGAATTATGACTTTTTCAACTAAAATAAGTGTGTTTAAAGTCATTTATGTGCCTGAAATTGGTCAAAATTGAAGCTTTTGAGTAAGCAAAACTCTGTAAAAATGGCAATGTTGGTCACTCTGAGGGGTTAAAAAGTGGTTATTCAACATGAGGCACGATCCATTTGACATTTTGAATAATTTTTGGTACAGTCCCAAAAATCCATTTTCTGATGAAAAACGATGACTCCGGACCTGTCGAACGTTCCCAAAATGGTCAATATGGATGAAATTTTAACATTTAATCTTTTGACTCTAAATGACTGTTGGATGTGAATTATGACTTTTTCAACTAAAATAAGTGTGTTTAAAGTCATTTATGTGCCTGAAATTGGTCAAAATTAAAGCTTTTGAATAAGCAAAAACTCTTTAAAAATGGCAATTTTGGTCACTCTGAGGGGTTAAAAAGTGGTTATTCAACATGAGGCACGATCCATTTGACATTTTGAATCATTTTTGGTACAGTCCCAAAAATCCAATTTCTGATGAAAAACAATGACTCCGGACCTGTCGAACGTTCCCAAAATGGTCAATATGGATGAAATTTTAACATTTAATCTTTTGACTCCAAATGACTGTTGGATGGGAATTGTGACTTTTTCAACTAAAATAAGTGTGTTTAAAGTCATTTATGTGCCTGAAATTGGTCAAATTGAAGCTTTTGAGTAAGCAAAACTCTGTAAAAATGGCAATGTTGGTCACTCTGAGGGGTTAAAAAGTGGTTATTCAACATGAGGCATGATCCATTTGACATTTTGAATCATTTTTGGTACAGTCCCAAAAATCAA
Source organism: Lissotriton vulgaris (assembly GCF_964263255.1). Lineage (NCBI taxonomy): Eukaryota > Metazoa > Chordata > Amphibia > Caudata > Salamandridae > Lissotriton > Lissotriton vulgaris. The sequence goes on from NW_028243664.1 coordinate 8,541, forward strand.
TTTTCTGATGAAAAACGATGACTCCGGACCTGTCGAACGTTTCCAAAATGGTCAATATGGATGAAATTTTAACATTTAATCTTTTGACTCTAAATGACTGTTGGATGTGAATTATGACTTTTTCAACTAAAATAAGTGTGTTTAAAGTCATTTATGTGCCTGAAATTGGTCAAAATTGTAGCTTTTGAGTAAGCAAAACTCTGTAAAAATGGCCATTTTGGTCACTCTGAGGGGTTAAAAAGTGGTTATTCAACATGAGGCACGATCCAATTGACATTTTGAATCATTTTTGGTACAGTCCCAAAAATCCATTTTCTGATGAAAAACGATGACTCCGGACCTGTTGAACGTTTCCAAAATGGTCAATATGGATGAAATTTTAACATTTAATCTTTTGACTCTAAATGACTGTTGGATGTGAATTATGACTTTTTCAACGAAATCAAGTGTGTTTAAAGTCATTTATGTGCCTGAAATTGGTCAAAATTGAAGCTTTTGAATAAGCAAAAACTCTGTAAAAATGGCAATTTTGGTCACTCTGAGGAGTTAAAAAGTGGTTATTCAACATGAGGCACGATCCATTTGACATTTTGAATCATTTTTGGTACAGTCCCAAAAATCCATTTTCTGATGAAAAACGATGACTCCGGACCTGTCGAACGATTCCAAAATGGTCAATATGGATGAAATTTTAACATTTAATCTTTTGACTCTAAATGACTGTTGGATGTGAATTATGACTTTTTCAACTAAAATAAGTGTGTTTAAAGTCATTTATGTGCCTGAAATTGGTCAAAATTAAAGCTTTTGAATAAGCAAAAACTCTGTAAAAATGGCAATTTTGGTCACTCTGAGGGGTTAAAAAGTGGTTATTCAACATGAGGCACGATCCATTTGACATTTTGAATCATTTTTGGTACAGTCCCAAAAATCAATTTTCTGATGAAAAACAATGACTCCGGACCTGTCGAACGTTCCCAAAATGGTCAATATGGATGAAATTTTAACATTTAATCTTTTGACTCCAAATGACTGTTGGATGGGAATTATGACTTTTTCAACTAAAATAAGTGTGTTTAAAGTCATTTATGTGCCTGAAATTGGTCAAAATTGAAGCTTTTGAGTAAGCAAAACTCTGTAAAAATGGCAATGTTGGTCACTCTGAGGGGTTAAAAAGTGGTTATTCAACATGAGGCACGATCCATTTGACATTTTGAATCATTTTTGGTACAGTCCCAAAAATCCATTTTCTGATGAAAAACGATGACTCCGGACCTGTCGAACGTTTCCAAAATGGTCAATATGGATGAAATTTTACCATTTAATCTTTTGACTCTAAATGACTGTTGGATGTGAATTATGACTTTTTCAACTGAAATAAGTGTGTTTAAAGTCATTTATGTGCCTGAAATTGGTCAAAATTAAAGCTTTTGAATAAGCAAAAACTCTGTAAAAATGGCAATTTTGGTCACTCTGAGGGGTTAAAAAGTGGTTATTCAACATGAGGCACGATCCATTTGACATTTTGAATCATTTTTGGTACAGTCCCAAAAATCTATTTTCTGATGAAAAACAATGACTCCGGACCTGTCGAACGTTCCCAAAATGGTCAATATGGATGAAATTTTAACATTTAATCTTTTGACTCCAAATGACTGTTGGATGTGAATTATGACCTTTTCGACTAAAATAAGTGTGTTTAAAGTCATTTCTGTGCCTGAAATTGGTCAAAATTGAAGCTTTTGAGTAAGCGAAACTCTGTAAAAATGGCAATGTTGGTCACTCCGAGGGGTTAAAAAGTGGTTATTCAACATGAGGCACGATCCATTTGACATTTTTAATCATTTTTGGTACAGTCCCAAAAATCCATTTTCTGATGAAAAAGATGACTCCGGACCTGTCGAACGTTCCCAAAATGGTCAATATGGATGAAATTTTAACATTTAATCTTTTGACTCTAAATGACTGTTGGATGTGAATTATGACTTTTTCAACTAAAATAAGTGTGTTTAAAGTCATTTATGTGCCTGAAATTGGTCAAAATTAAAGCTTTTGAATAAGCAAAAACTCTGTAAAAATGGCAATTTTGGTCACTCTGAGGGGTTAAAAAGTGGTTATTCAACATGAGGCACGATCCATTTGACATTTTGAATCATTTTTGGTACAGTCCCAAAAATCCATTTTCTGATGAAAAACGATGACTCCGGACCTGTCGAACGTTCCCAAAATGATCAATATGGATGAAAATTTAACATTTAATCTTTTGACTCCAAATGACTGTTGGATGGGAATGATGACTTTTTCAACTAAAATAAGTGTGTTTAAAGTCATTTATGTGCCTGAAATTGGTCAAAATTAAAGCTTTTGAATAAGCAAAAACTCTGTAAAAATGGCAATTTTGGTCACTCTGAGGGGTTAAAAAGTGGTTATTCAACATTAGGCACGATCCATTTGACATTTTGAATCATTTTTGGTACAGTCCCAAAAATCCATTTTCTGATGAAAAACGATGACTCCGGACCTGTCGAACGTTACCAAAATGGTCAATATGGATGAAATTTTAACATTTAATCTTTAGACTCTAAATGACTGTTGGATGTGAATTATGACTTTTTCAACTAAATCAAGTGTGTTTAAAGTCATTTATGTGCCTGAAATTGGTCAAAATTGAAGCTTTTGAGTAAGCAAAACTCTGTAAAAATGGCCATTTTGGTCACTCTGAGGGGTTAAAAAGTGGTTATTCAACATGAGGCACGATCCATTTGACATTTTGAATCATTTTTGGTACAGTCCCAAAAATTCATTTTCTGATGAAAAACGATGACTCCGGACCTGTCGAACGTTTCCAAAATGGTCAATATGGATGACATTTTAACATTTAATCTTTTGACTCTAAATGACTGTTGGATGTGAATTATGACTTTTTCAACTAAAATAAGTGTGTTTAAAGTCATTTATGTGCCTGAAATTGGTCAAAATTGAAGCTTTTGAGTAAGCAAAACTCTGTAAAAATGGCAATGTTGGTCACTCTGAGGGGTTAAAAAGTGGTTATTCAACATGAGGCACGATCCATTTGACATTTTGAATCATTTTTGGTACAGTCCCAAAAATCCATTTTCTGATGAAAAACGATGACTCCGGACCTGTCGAACGTTCCCAAAATGGTCAATATGGATGAAATTTTAACATTTAATCTTTTGACTCTAAATGACTGTTGGATGTGAATTATGACTTTTTCAACTAAAATAAGTGTGTTTAAAGTCATTTATGTGCCTGAAATTGGTCAAAATTAAAGCTTTTGAATAAGCAAAAACTCTTTAAAAATGGCAATTTTGGTCACTCTGAGGGGTTAAAAAGTGGTTATTCAACATGAGGCACGATCCATTTGACATTTTGAATCATTTTTGGTACAGTCCCAAAAATCCAATTTCTGATGAAAAACAATGACTCCGGACCTGTCGAACGTTCCCAAAATGGTCAATATGGATGAAATTTTAACATTTAATCTTTTGACTCCAAATGACTGTTGGATGGGAATTGTGACTTTTTCAACTAAAATAAGTGTGTTTAAAGTCATTTATGTGCCTGAAATTGGTCAAATTGAAGCTTTTGAGTAAGCAAAACTCTGTAAAAATGGCAATGTTGGTCACTCTGAGGGGTTAAAAAGTGGTTATTCAACATGAGGCATGATCCATTTGACATTTTGAATCATTTTTGGTACAGTCCCAAAAATCAATTTTCTGATGAAAAACGATGACTCCGGACCTGTCGAACGTTCCCAAAATGGTCAATATGGATGAAATTTTAACATTTAATCTTTTGACTCTAAATGACTGTTGGATGTGAATTATGACTTTTTCAACTGAAATAAGTGTGTTTAAAGTCATTTATGTGCCTGAAATTGGTCAAAATTAAAGCTTTTGAATAAGCAAAAACTCTGTAAAAATGGCAATTTTGGTCACTCTGAGGGGTTAAAAAGTGGTTATTCAACATGAGGCACGATCCATTTGACATTTTGAATCATTTTTGGTACAGTCCCAAAAATCTATTTTCTGATGAAAAACAATGACTCCAGACCTGTCGAACGTTCCCAAAATGGTCAATATGGATGAAATTTAAACATTTAATCTTTTGACTCCAAATGACTGTTGGATGTGAATTATGACCTTTTCGACTAAAATAAGTGTGTTTAAAGTCATTTCTGTGCCTGAAATTGGTCAAAATTGAAGCTTTTGAGTAAGCGAAACTCTGTAAAAATGGCAATGTTGGTCACTCCGAGGGGTTAAAAAGTGGTTATTCAACATGAGGCACGATCCATTTGACATTTTGAATCATTTTTGGTACAGTCCCAAAAATCCATTTTCTGATGAAAAACGATGACTCCGGACCTGTCGAACGTTCCCAAAATGGTCAATATGGATGAAATTTTAACATTTAATCTTTTGACTCTAAATGACTGTTGGATGTGAATTATGACTTTTTCAACTAAAATAAGTGTGTTTAAAGTCATTTATGTGCCTGAAATTGGTCAAAATTAAAGCTTTTGAATAAGCAAAAACTCTGTAAAAATGGCAATTTTGGTCACTCTGAGGGGTTAAAAAGTGGTTATTCAACATTAGGCACGATCCATTTGACATTTTGAATCATTTTTGGTACAGTCCCAAAAATCCATTTTCTGATGAAAAACGATGACTCCGGACCTGTCGAACGTTACCAAAATGGTCAATATGGATGAAATTTTAACATTTAATCTTTAGACTCTAAATGACTGTTGGATGTGAATTATGACTTTTTCAACTAAATCAAGTGTGTTTAAAGTCATTTATGTGCCTGAAATTGGTCAAAATTGAAGCTTTTGAGTAAGCAAAACTCTGTAAAAATGGCCATTTTGGTCACTCTGAGGGGTTAAAAAGTGGTTATTCAACATGAGGCACGATCCATTTGACATTTTGAATCATTTTTGGTACAGTCCCAAAAATTCATTTTCTGATGAAAAACGATGACTCCGGACCTGTCGAACGTTTCCAAAATGGTCAATATGGATGACATTTTAACATTTAATCTTTTGACTCTAAATGACTGTTGGATGTGAATTATGACTTTTTCAACTAAAATAAGTGTGTTTAAAGTCATTTATGTGCCTGAAATTGGTCAAAATTGAAGCTTTTGAGTAAGCAAAACTCTGTAAAAATGGCAATGTTGGTCACTCTGAGGGGTTAAAAAGTGGTTATTCAACATGAGGCACGATCCATTTGACATTTTGAATAATTTTTGGTACAGTCCCAAAAATCCATTTTCTGATGAAAAACGATGACTCCGGACCTGTCGAACGTTCCCAAAATGGTCAATATGGATGAAATTTTAACATTTAATCTTTTGACTCTAAATGACTGTTGGATGTGAATTATGACTTTTTCAACTAAAATAAGTGTGTTTAAAGTCATTTATGTGCCTGAAATTGGTCAAAATTAAAGCTTTTGAATAAGCAAAAACTCTTTAAAAATGGCAATTTTGGTCACTCTGAGGGGTTAAAAAGTGGTTATTCAACATGAGGCACGATCCATTTGACATTTTGAATCATTTTTGGTACAGTCCCAAAAATCCAATTTCTGATGAAAAACAATGACTCCGGACCTGTCGAACGTTCCCAAAATGGTCAATATGGATGAAATTTTAACATTTAATCTTTTGACTCCAAATGACTGTTGGATGGGAATTGTGACTTTTTCAACTAAAATAAGTGTGTTTAAAGTCATTTATGTGCCTGAAATTGGTCAAATTGAAGCTTTTGAGTAAGCAAAACTCTGTAAAAATGGCAATGTTGGTCACTCTGAGGGGTTAAAAAGTGGTTATTCAACATGAGGCATGATCCATTTGACATTTTGAATCATTTTTGGTACAGTCCCAAAAATCAATTTTCTGATGAAAAACGATGACTCCGGACCTGTCGAACGTTTCCAAAATGGTCAATATGGATGAAATTTTAACATTTAATCTTTTGACTCTAAATGACTGTTGGATGTGAATTATGACTTTTTCAACTAAAATAAGTGTGTTTAAACTCATTTATGTGCCTGAAATTGGTCAAAATTGTAGCTTTTGAGTAAGCAAAACTCTGTAAAAATGGCCATTTTGGTCACTCTGAGGGGTTAAAAAGTGGTTATTCAACATGAGGCACGATCCAATTGACATTTTGAATCATTTTTGGTACAGTCCCAAAAATCCATTTTCTGATGAAAAACGATGACTCCGGACCTGTTGAACGTTTCCAAAATGGTCAATATGGATGAAATTTTAACATTTAATCTTTTGACTCTAAATGACTGTTGGATGTGAATTATGACTTTTTCAACGAAATCAAGTGTGTTTAAAGTCATTTATGTGCCTGAAATTGGTCAAAATTGAAGCTTTTGAATAAGCAAAAACTCTGTAAAAATGGCAATTTTGGTCACTCTGAGGAGTTAAAAAGTGGTTATTCAACATGAGGCACGATCCATTTGACATTTTGAATCATTTTTGGTACAGTCCCAAAAATCCATTTTCTGATGAAAAACGATGACTCCGGACCTGTCGAACGATTCCAAAATGGTCAATATGGATGAAATTTTAACATTTAATCTTTTGACTCTAAATGACTGTTGGATGTGAATTATGACTTTTTCAACTAAAATAAGTGTGTTTAAAGTCATTTATGTGCCTGAAATTGGTCAAAATTAAAGCTTTTGAATAAGCAAAAACTCTGTAAAAATGGCAATTTTGGTCACTCTGAGGGGTTAAAAAGTGGTTATTCAACATGAGGCACGATCCATTTGACATTTTGAATCATTTTTGGTACAGTCCCAAAAATCAATTTTCTGATGAAAAACAATGACTCCGGACCTGTCGAACGTTCCCAAAATGGTCAATATGGATGAAATTTTAACATTTAATCTTTTGACTCCAAATGACTGTTGGATGGGAATTATGACTTTTTCAACTAAAATAAGTGTGTTTAAAGTCATTTATGTGCCTGAAATTGGTCAAAATTGAAGCTTTTGAGTAAGCAAAACTCTGTAAAAATGGCAATGTTGGTCACTCTGAGGGGTTAAAAAGTGGTTATTCAACATGAGGCACGATCCATTTGACATTTTGAATCATTTTTGGTACAGTCCCAAAAATCCATTTTCTGATGAAAAACGATGACTCCGGACCTGTCGAACGTTTCCAAAATGGTCAATATGGATGAAATTTTACCATTTAATCTTTTGACTCTAAATGACTGTTGGATGTGAATTATGACTTTTTCAACTGAAATAAGTGTGTTTAAAGTCATTTATGTGCCTGAAATTGGTCAAAATTAAAGCTTTTGAATAAGCAAAAACTCTGTAAAAATGGCAATTTTGGTCACTCTGAGGGGTTAAAAAGTGGTTATTCAACATGAGGCACGATCCATTTGACATTTTGAATCATTTTTGGTACAGTCCCAAAAATCTATTTTCTGATGAAAAACAATGACTCCGGACCTGTCGAACGTTCCCAAAATGGTCAATATGGATGAAATTTTAACATTTAATCTTTTGACTCCAAATGACTGTTGGATGTGAATTATGACCTTTTCGACTAAAATAAGTGTGTTTAAAGTCATTTCTGTGCCTGAAATTGGTCAAAATTGAAGCTTTTGAGTAAGCGAAACTCTGTAAAAATGGCAATGTTGGTCACTCCGAGGGGTTAAAAAGTGGTTATTCAACATGAGGCACGATCCATTTGACATTTTTAATCATTTTTGGTACAGTCCCAAAAATCCATTTTCTGATGAAAAAGATGACTCCGGACCTGTCGAACGTTCCCAAAATGGTCAATATGGATGAAATTTTAACATTTAATCTTTTGACTCTAAATGACTGTTGGATGTGAATTATGACTTTTTCAACTAAAATAAGTGTGTTTAAAGTCATTTATGTGCCTGAAATTGGTCAAAATTAAAGCTTTTGAATAAGCAAAAACTCTGTAAAAATGGCAATTTTGGTCACTCTGAGGGGTTAAAAAGTGGTTATTCAACATGAGGCACGATCCATTTGACATTTTGAATCATTTTTGGTACAGTCCCAAAAATCCATTTTCTGATGAAAAACGATGACTCCGGACCTGTCGAACGTTCCCAAAATGATCAATATGGATGAAAATTTAACATTTAATCTTTTGACTCCAAATGACTGTTGGATGGGAATGATGACTTTTTCAACTAAAATAAGTGTGTTTAAAGTCATTTATGTGCCTGAAATTGGTCAAAATTAAAGCTTTTGAATAAGCAAAAACTCTGTAAAAATGGCAATTTTGGTCACTCTGAGGGGTTAAAAAGTGGTTATTCAACATTAGGCACGATCCATTTGACATTTTGAATCATTTTTGGTACAGTCCCAAAAATCCATTTTCTGATGAAAAACGATGACTCCGGACCTGTCGAACGTTACCAAAATGGTCAATATGGATGAAATTTTAACATTTAATCTTTAGACTCTAAATGACTGTTGGATGTGAATTATGACTTTTTCAACTAAATCAAGTGTGTTTAAAGTCATTTATGTGCCTGAAATTGGTCAAAATTGAAGCTTTTGAGTAAGCAAAACTCTGTAAAAATGGCCATTTTGGTCACTCTGAGGGGTTAAAAAGTGGTTATTCAACATGAGGCACGATCCATTTGACATTTTGAATCATTTTTGGTACAGTCCCAAAAATTCATTTTCTGATGAAAAACGATGACTCCGGACCTGTCGAACGTTTCCAAAATGGTCAATATGGATGACATTTTAACATTTAATCTTTTGACTCTAAATGACTGTTGGATGTGAATTATGACTTTTTCAACTAAAATAAGTGTGTTTAAAGTCATTTATGTGCCTGAAATTGGTCAAAATTGAAGCTTTTGAGTAAGCAAAACTCTGTAAAAATGGCAATGTTGGTCACTCTGAGGGGTTAAAAAGTGGTTATTCAACATGAGGCACGATCCATTTGACATTTTGAATCATTTTTGGTACAGTCCCAAAAATCCATTTTCTGATGAAAAACGATGACTCCGGACCTGTCGAACGTTCCCAAAATGGTCAATATGGATGAAATTTTAACATTTAATCTTTTGACTCTAAATGACTGTTGGATGTGAATTATGACTTTTTCAACTAAAATAAGTGTGTTTAAAGTCATTTATGTGCCTGAAATTGGTCAAAATTAAAGCTTTTGAATAAGCAAAAACTCTTTAAAAATGGCAATTTTGGTCACTCTGAGGGGTTAAAAAGTGGTTATTCAACATGAGGCACGATCCATTTGACATTTTGAATCATTTTTGGTACAGTCCCAAAAATCCAATTTCTGATGAAAAACAATGACTCCGGACCTGTCGAACGTTCCCAAAATGGTCAATATGGATGAAATTTTAACATTTAATCTTTTGACTCCAAATGACTGTTGGATGGGAATTGTGACTTTTTCAACTAAAATAAGTGTGTTTAAAGTCATTTATGTGCCTGAAATTGGTCAAATTGAAGCTTTTGAGTAAGCAAAACTCTGTAAAAATGGCAATGTTGGTCACTCTGAGGGGTTAAAAAGTGGTTATTCAACATGAGGCATGATCCATTTGACATTTTGAATCATTTTTGGTACAGTCCCAAAAATCAATTTTCTGATGAAAAACGATGACTCCGGACCTGTCGAACGTTCCCAAAATGGTCAATATGGATGAAATTTTAACATTTAATCTTTTGACTCTAAATGACTGTTGGATGTGAATTATGACTTTTTCAACTGAAATAAGTGTGTTTAAAGTCATTTATGTGCCTGAAATTGGTCAAAATTAAAGCTTTTGAATAAGCAAAAACTCTGTAAAAATGGCAATTTTGGTCACTCTGAGGGGTTAAAAAGTGGTTATTCAACATGAGGCACGATCCATTTGACATTTTGAATCATTTTTGGTACAGTCCCAAAAATCTATTTTCTGATGAAAAACAATGACTCCAGACCTGTCGAACGTTCCCAAAATGGTCAATATGGATGAAATTTAAACATTTAATCTTTTGACTCCAAATGACTGTTGGATGTGAATTATGACCTTTTCGACTAAAATAAGTGTGTTTAAAGTCATTTCTGTGCCTGAAATTGGTCAAAATTGAAGCTTTTGAGTAAGCGAAACTCTGTAAAAATGGCAATGTTGGTCACTCCGAGGGGTTAAAAAGTGGTTATTCAACATGAGGCACGATCCATTTGACATTTTGAATCATTTTTGGTACAGTCCCAAAAATCCATTTTCTGATGAAAAACGATGACTCCGGACCTGTCGAACGTTCCCAAAATGGTCAATATGGATGAAATTTTAACATTTAATCTTTTGACTCTAAATGACTGTTGGATGTGAATTATGACTTTTTCAACTAAAATAAGTGTGTTTAAAGTCATTTATGTGCCTGAAATTGGTCAAAATTAAAGCTTTTGAATAAGCAAAAACTCTGTAAAAATGGCAATTTTGGTCACTCTGAGGGGTTAAAAAGTGGTTATTCAACATTAGGCACGATCCATTTGACATTTTGAATCATTTTTGGTACAGTCCCAAAAATCCATTTTCTGATGAAAAACGATGACTCCGGACCTGTCGAACGTTACCAAAATGGTCAATATGGATGAAATTTTAACATTTAATCTTTAGACTCTAAATGACTGTTGGATGTGAATTATGACTTTTTCAACTAAATCAAGTGTGTTTAAAGTCATTTATGTGCCTGAAATTGGTCAAAATTGAAGCTTTTGAGTAAGCAAAACTCTGTAAAAATGGCCATTTTGGTCACTCTGAGGGGTTAAAAAGTGGTTATTCAACATGAGGCACGATCCATTTGACATTTTGAATCATTTTTGGTACAGTCCCAAAAATTCATTTTCTGATGAAAAACGATGACTCCGGACCTGTCGAACGTTTCCAAAATGGTCAATATGGATGACATTTTAACATTTAATCTTTTGACTCTAAATGACTGTTGGATGTGAATTATGACTTTTTCAACTAAAATAAGTGTGTTTAAAGTCATTTATGTGCCTGAAATTGGTCAAAATTGAAGCTTTTGAGTAAGCAAAACTCTGTAAAAATGGCAATGTTGGTCACTCTGAGGGGTTAAAAAGTGGTTATTCAACATGAGGCACGATCCATTTGACATTTTGAATAATTTTTGGTACAGTCCCAAAAATCCATTTTCTGATGAAAAACGATGACTCCGGACCTGTCGAACGTTCCCAAAATGGTCAATATGGATGAAATTTTAACATTTAATCTTTTGACTCTAAATGACTGTTGGATGTGAATTATGACTTTTTCAACTAAAATAAGTGTGTTTAAAGTCATTTATGTGCCTGAAATTGGTCAAAATTAAAGCTTTTGAATAAGCAAAAACTCTTTAAAAATGGCAATTTTGGTCACTCTGAGGGGTTAAAAAGTGGTTATTCAACATGAGGCACGATCCATTTGACATTTTGAATCATTTTTGGTACAGTCCCAAAAATCCAATTTCTGATGAAAAACAATGACTCCGGACCTGTCGAACGTTCCCAAAATGGTCAATATGGATGAAATTTTAACATTTAATCTTTTGACTCCAAATGACTGTTGGATGGGAATTGTGACTTTTTCAACTAAAATAAGTGTGTTTAAAGTCATTTATGTGCCTGAAATTGGTCAAATTGAAGCTTTTGAGTAAGCAAAACTCTGTAAAAATGGCAATGTTGGTCACTCTGAGGGGTTAAAAAGTGGTTATTCAACATGAGGCATGATCCATTTGACATTTTGAATCATTTTTGGTACAGTCCCAAAAATCAATTTTCTGATGAAAAACGATGACTCCGGACCTGTCGAACGTTTCCAAAATGGTCAATATGGATGAAATTTTAACATTTAATCTTTTGACTCTAAATGACTGTTGGATGTGAATTATGACTTTTTCAACTAAAATAAGTGTGTTTAAAGTCATTTATGTGCCTGAAATTGGTCAAAATTGTAGCTTTTGAGTAAGCAAAACTCTGTAAAAATGGCCATTTTGGTCACTCTGAGGGGTTAAAAAGTGGTTATTCAACATGAGGCACGATCCAATTGACATTTTGAATCATTTTTGGTACAGTCCCAAAAATCCATTTTCTGATGAAAAACGATGACTCCGGACCTGTTGAACGTTTCCAAAATGGTCAATATGGATGAAATTTTAACATTTAATCTTTTGACTCTAAATGACTGTTGGATGTGAATTATGACTTTTTCAACGAAATCAAGTGTGTTTAAAGTCATTTATGTGCCTGAAATTGGTCAAAATTGAAGCTTTTGAATAAGCAAAAACTCTGTAAAAATGGCAATTTTGGTCACTCTGAGGAGTTAAAAAGTGGTTATTCAACATGAGGCACGATCCATTTGACATTTTGAATCATTTTTGGTACAGTCCCAAAAATCCATTTTCTGATGAAAAACGATGACTCCGGACCTGTCGAACGATTCCAAAATGGTCAATATGGATGAAATTTTAACATTTAATCTTTTGACTCTAAATGACTGTTGGATGTGAATTATGACTTTTTCAACTAAAATAAGTGTGTTTAAAGTCATTTATGTGCCTGAAATTGGTCAAAATTAAAGCTTTTGAATAAGCAAAAACTCTGTAAAAATGGCAATTTTGGTCACTCTGAGGGGTTAAAAAGTGGTTATTCAACATGAGGCACGATCCATTTGACATTTTGAATCATTTTTGGTACAGTCCCAAAAATCAATTTTCTGATGAAAAACAATGACTCCGGACCTGTCGAACGTTCCCAAAATGGTCAATATGGATGAAATTTTAACATTTAATCTTTTGACTCCAAATGACTGTTGGATGGGAATTATGACTTTTTTTCAACTAAAATAAGTGTGTTTAAAGTCATTTATGTGCCTGAAATTGGTCAAAATTAAAGCTTTTGAATAAGCAAAAACTCTGTAAAAATGGCAATTTTGGTCACTCTGAGGGGTTAAAAAGTGGTTATTCAACATGAGGCACGATCCATTTGACATTTTGAATCATTTTTGGTACAGTCCCAAAAATCCATTTTCTGATGAAAAACAATGACTCCGGACCTGTCGAACGTTCCCAAAATGGTCAATATGGATGAAATTTTAACATTTAATCTTTTGACTCCAAATGACTGTTGGATGGGAATTATGACTTTTTCAACTAAAATAAGTGTGTTTAAAGTCATTTATGTGCCTGAAATTGGTCAAAATTGAAGCTTTTGAGTAAGCAAAACTCTGTAAAAATGGCAATGTTGGTCACTCTGAGGGGTTAAAAAGTGGTTATTGAACATGAGGCACGATCCATTTGACATTTTGAATCATTTTTGGTACAGTCCCAAAAATCAATTTTCTGATGAAAAACGATGACTCCGGACCTGTCGAACGTTTCCAAAATGGTCAATATGGATGAAATTTTACCATTTAATCTTTTGACTCTAAATGACTGTTGGATGTGAATTATGACTTTTTCAACTAAAATAAGTGTGTTTAAAGTCATTTATGTGCCTGAAATTGGTCAAAATTAAAGCTTTTGAATAAGCAAAAACTCTGTAAAAATGGCAATGTTGGTCACTCTGAGGGGTTAAAAAGTGGTTATTGAACATGAGGCACGATCCATTTGACATTTTGAATCATTTTTGGTACAGTCCCAAAAATCAATTTTCTGATGAAAAACGATGACTCCGGACCTGTCGAACGTTTCCAAAATGGTCAATATGGATGAAATTTTACCATTTAATCTTTTGACTCTAAATGACTGTTGGATGTGAATTATGACTTTTTCAACTAAAATAAGTGTGTTTAAAGTCATTTATGTGCCTGAAATTGGTCAAAATTAAAGCTTTTGAATAAGCAAAAACTCTGTAAAAATGGCAATTTTGGTCACTCTGAGGGGTTAAAAAGTGGTTATTCAACATGAGGCACGATCCATTTGACATTTTGAATCATTTTTGGTACAGTCCCAAAAATCCATTTTCTGATGAAAAACAATGACTCCGGACCTGTCGAACGTTCCCAAAATGGTCAATATGGATGAAATTTTAACATTTAATCTTTTGACTCCAAATGACTGTTGGATGGGAATTATGACTTTTTCAACTAAAATAAGTGTGTTTAAAGTCATTTATGTGCCTGAAATTGGTCAAAATTGAAGCTTTTGAGTAAGCAAAACTCTGTAAAAATGTCAATGTTGGTCACTCTGAGGGGTTAAAAAGTGGTTATTCAACATGAGGCACGATCCATTTGACATTTTGAATCATTTTTGGTACAGTCCCAAAAATCAATTTTCTGATGAAAAACGATGACTCCGGACCTGTCGAACATTTCCAAAATGGTCAATATGGATGAAATTTTACCATTTAATCTTTTGACTCTAAATGACTGTTGGATGTGAATTATGACTTTTTCAACTAAAATAAGTGTGTTTAAAGTCATTTATGTGCCTGAAATTGGTCAAAATTGTAGCTTTTGAGTAAGCAAAACTCTGTAAAAATGGCCATTTTGGTCACTCTGAGGGGTTAAAAAGTGGTTATTCAACATGAGGCACGATCCAATTGACATTTTGAATCATTTTTGGTACAGTCCCAAAAATCAATTTTCTGATGAAAACGATGATTCCGGACCTGTCGAACGTTTCCAAAATGGTCAATATGGATGAAATTTTAACATTTAATCTTTTGACTCTAAATGACTGTTGGATGTGAATTATGACTTTTTCAACTAAAATAAGTGTGTTTAAAGTCATTTATGTGCCTGAAATTGGTCAAAATTGTAGCTTTTGAGTAAGCAAAACTCTGTAAAAATGGCCGTTTTGGTCACTCTGCGGGGTTAAAAAGTGGTTATTCAACATGAGGCACGATCCATTTGACATTTTGAATCATTTTTGGTACAGTCCCAAAAATCCATTTTCTGATGAAAAACAATGACTCCGGACCTGTCGAACGTTCCCAAAATGGTCAATATGGATGAAATTTTAACATTTAATCTTTTGACTCCAAATGACTGTTGGATGGGAATTATGACTTTTTCAACTAAAATAAGTGTGTTTAAAGTCATTTATGTGCCTGAAATTGGTCAAAATTGAAGCTTTTGAGTAAGCAAAACTCTGTAAAAATGGCAATGTTGGTCACTCTGAGGGGTTAAAAAGTGGTTATTTAACATGAGGCACGATCCATTTGACATTTTGAATCATTTTTGGTACAGTCCCAAAAATCAATTTTCTGATGAAAAACGATGACTCCGGACCTGTCGAACGTTTCCAAAATGGTCAATATGGATGAAATTTTTACATTTAATCTTTTGACTCTAAATGACTGTTGGATGTGAATTATGACTTTTTCAACTAAAATAAGTGTGTTTAAAGTCATTTATATGCCTGAAATTGGTCAAAATTGTAGCTTTTGAGTAAGCAAAACTCTGTAAAAATGGCCATTTTGGTCACTCTGAGGGGTTAAAAAGTGGTTATTCAACATGAGGCACGATCCAATTGACATTTTGAATCATTTTTGGTACAGTCCCAAAAATCCATTTTCTGATGAAAAACGATGACTCCGGACCTGTCGAACGTTCCCAAAATGGTCAATATGGATGAAATTTTAACATTTAATCTTTTGACTCCAAATGACTGTTGGATGTGAATTATGACCTTTTCGACTAAAATAAGTGTGTTTAAAGTCATTTCTGTGCCTGAAATTGGTCAAAATTGAAGCTTTTGAGTAAGCGAAACTCTGTAAAAATGGCAATGTTGGTCACTCTGAGGGGTTAAAAAGTGGTTATTCAACATGAGGCACGATCCATTTGTCATTTTGAATCATTTTTGGTACAGTCCCAAAAATCCATTTTCTGATGAAAAACGATGACTCCGGACCTGTCGAACGTTTCCAAAATGGTCAATATGGATGAAATTTTAACATTTAATCTTTTGACTCTAAATGACTGTTGGATGTGAATTATGACTTTTTCAACTAAATCAAGTGTGTTTAAAGTCATTTATGTGCCTGAAATTGGTCAAAATTGAAGCTTTTGAGTAAGCAAAACTCTGTAAAAATGGCCATTTTGGTCACTCTGAGGGGTTAAAAAGTGGTTATTCAACATGAGGCACGATCCAATTAACATTTTGAATCATTTTTGGTACAGTCCCAAAAATCCATTTTCTGATGAAAAACGATGACTCCAGACCTGTCGAACGTTCCCAAAATGGTCAATATGGATGAAATTTTAACATTTAATCTTTTGACTCCAAATGACTGTTGGATGTGAATTATGACCTTTTCGACTAAAATAAGTATGTTTAAAGTCATTTATGTGCCTGAAATTGGTCAAAATTGAAGCTTTTGAGTAAGCGAAACTCTGTAAAAATGGCAATGTTGGTCACTCTGAGGGGTTAAAAAGTGGTTATTCAACATGAGGCACGATCCATTTGACATTTTGAATCATTTTTGGTACAGTCCCAAAAATCCATTTTCTGATGAAAAACGATGACTCCGGACCTGTCGAACGTTTCCAAAATGGTCAATATGGATGAAATTTTAACATTTAATCTTTTGACTCTAAATGACTGTTGGATGTGAATTATGACTTTTTCAACTAAAATAAGTGTGTTTAAAGTCATTTATATGCCTGAAATTGGTCAAAATTGTAGCTTTTGAGTAAGCAAAACTCTGTAAAAATGGCCATTTTGGTCACTCTGAGGGGTTAAAAAGTGGTTATTCAACATGAGGCACGATCCAATTGACATTTTGAATCATTTTTGGTACAGTCCCAAAAATCCATTTTCTGATGAAAAACGATGACTCCGGACCTGTCGAACGTTCCCAAAATGGTCAATATGGATGAAATTTTAACATTTAATCTTTTGACTCCAAATGACTGTTGGATGTGAATTATGACCTTTTCGACTAAAATAAGTGTGTTTAAAGTCATTTCTGTGCCTGAAATTGGTCAAAATTGAAGCTTTTGAGTAAGCGAAACTCTGTAAAAATGGCAATGTTGGTCACTCTGAGGGGTTAAAAAGTGGTTATTCAACATGAGGCACGATCCATTTGACATTTTGAATCATTTTTGGTACAGTCCCAAAAATCCATTTTCTGATGAAAAACGATGACTCCGGACCTGTCGAACGTTCCCAAAATGGTCAATATGGATGAAATTTTAACATTTAATCTTTTGACTCCAAATGACTGTTGGATGGGAATTATGACTTTTTCAACTAAAATAAGTGTGTTTAAAGTCATTTATGTGCCTGAAATTGGTCAAAATTGAAGTTTTTGAGTAAGCAAAACTCTGTAAAAATTGCCATTTTGGTCACTCTGAGGGGTTAAAAAGTGGTTATTCAACACGAGGCACGATCCATTTGACATTTTGAATCATTTTTGGTACAGTTCCAAAAATCAATTTTCTGATGAAAAACGATGACTCCGGACCTGTCGAACGTTACCAAAATGGTCAATATGGATGAAATTTTAACATTTAATCTTTAGACTCTAAATGACTGTTGGATGTGAATTATGACTTTTTCAACTAAAATAAGTGTGTTTAAAGTCATTTATGTGCCTGAAATTGGTCAAAATTAAAGCTTTTGAGTAAGCAAAAACTCTGTAAAAATGGCAATTTTGGTCACTCTGAGGGGTTAAAAAGTGGTTATTCAACATGAGGCACGATCCAATTGACATTTTGAATCATTTTTGGTACAGTCCCAAAAATCCATTTTCTGATGAAAAACGATGACTCCGGACCTGTCGAATGATTCCAAAATGGTCAATATGGATGAAATTTTAACATTTAATCTTTTGACTCTAAATGACTGTTGGATGTGAATTATGACTTTTTCAACTAAAATAAGTGTGTTTAAAGTCATTTATGTGCCTGAAATTGGTCAAAATTAAAGCTTTTGAATAAGCAAAAACTCTGTAAAAATGGCAATTTTGGTCACTCTGAGGGGTTAAAAAGTGGTTATTCAACATGAGGCACGATCCATTTGACATTTTGAATCATTTTTGGTACAGTCCCAAAAATCCATTTTCTGATGAAAAACAATGACTCCGGACCTGTCGAACGTTCCCAAAATGGTCAATATGGATGAAATTTTAACATTTAATCTTTTGACTCCAAATGACTGTTGGATGGGAATTATGACTTTTTCAACTAAAATAAGTGTGTTTAAAGTCATTTATGTGCCTGAAATTGGTCAAAATTGAAGCTTTTGAGTAAGCAAAACTCTGTAAAAATGGCAATGTTGGTCACTCTGAGGGGTTAAAAAGTGGTTATTCAACATGAGGCACGATCCATTTGACATTTTGAATCATTTTTGGTACAGTCCCAAAAATCAATTTTCTGATGAAAAACGATGACTCCGGACCTGTCGAACGTTTCCAAAATGGTCAATATGGATGAAATTTTACCATTTAATCTTTTGACTCTAAATGACTGTTGGATGTGAATTATGACTTTTTCAACTAAAATAAGTGTGTTTAAAGTCATTTATGTGCCTGAAATTGGTCAAAATTAAAGCTTTTGAATAAGCAAATACTCTGTAAAAATGGCAATTTTGGTCACTCTGAGGGGTTAAAAAGTGGTTATTCAACATGAGGCACGATCCATTTGACATTTTGAATCATTTTTGGTACAGTCCCAAAAATCCATTTTCTGATGAAAAACAATGACTCCGGACCTGTCGAACGTTCCCAAAATGGTCAATATGGATGAAATTTTAACATTTAATCTTTTGACTCCAAATGACTGTTGGATGGGAATTATGACTTTTTCAACTAAAATAAGTGTGTTTAAAGTCATTTATGTGCCTGAAATTGGTCAAAATTGAAGCTTTTGAGTAAGCAAAACTCTGTAAAAATGGCAATGTTGGTCACTCTGAGGGGTTAAAAAGTGGTTATTCAACATGAGGCACGATCCATTTGACATTTTGAATCATTTTTGGTACAGTCCCAAAAATCAATTTTCTGATGAAAAACGATGACTCCGGACCTGTCGAACGTTTCCAAAATGGTCAATATGGATGAAATTTTACCATTTAATCTTTTGACTCTAAATGACTGTTGGATGTGAATTATGACTTTTTCAACTAAAATAAGTGTGTTTAAAGTCATTTATGTGCCTGAAATTGGTAAAAATTGTAGCTTTTGAGTAAGCAAAACTCTGTAAAAATGGCCATTTTGGTCACTCTGAGGGGTTAAAAAGTGGTTATTCAACATGAGGCACGATCCAATTGACATTTTGAATCATTTTTGGTACAGTCCCAAAAATCAATTTTCTGATGAAAAACGATGACTCCGGACCTGTCGAACGTTCCCAAAATGGTCAATATGGATGAAATTTTAACATTTAATCTTTTGACTCCAAATGACTGTTGGATGTGAATTATGACCTTTTCGACTAAAATAAGTGTGTTTAAAGTCATTTCTGTGCCAGAAATTGGTCAAAATTGAAGCTTTTGAGTAAGCAAAACTCTGTAAAAATGGCAATGTTGGTCACTCTGAGGGGTTAAAAAGTGGTTATTCAACATGAGGCACGATCCATTTGACATTTTGAATCATTTTTGGTACAGTCCCAAAAATCCATTTTCTGATGAAAAACGATGACTCCGGACCTGTCCAACGTTCCCAAAATGATCAATATGGATGAAATTTTAACATTTAATCTTTTGACTCCAAATGACTGTTGGATGGGAATGATGACTTTTTCAACTAAAATAAGTGTGTTTAAAGTCATTTATGTGCCTGAAATTGGTCAAAATTAAGCTTTTGAGTAAGCAAAACTCTGTAAAAATGGCCATTTTGGTCACTCTGAGGGGTTAAAAAGTGTTTATTCAACATGAGGCACGATCCATTTGACATTTTGAATCATTTTTGGTACAGTCCCAAAAATTCATTTTCTGATGAAAAACGATGACTCCGGACCTGTCGAACGTTTCCAAAATGGTCAATATGGATGAAATTTTAACATTTAATCTTTTGACTCTAAATGACTGTTGGATGTGAATTATGACTTTTTCAACTAAAATAAGTGTGTTTAAAGTCATTTATGTGCCTGAAATTGGTCAAAATTGAAGCTTTTGAGTAAGCAAAAACTCTGTAAAAATGGCAATTTTGGTCACTCTGAGGAGTTAAAAAGTGGTTATTCAACATGAGGCACGATCCATTTGACATTTTGAATCATTTTTGGTACAGTCCCAAAAATCCATTTTCTGATGAAAAACGATGACTCCGGACCTGTCGAACGATTCCAAAATGGTCAATATGGATGAAATTTTAACATGTAATCTTTTGACTCTAAATGACTGTTGGATGTGAATTATGACTTTTTCAACTAAAATAAGTGTGTTTAAAGTCATTTATGTGCCTGAAATTGGTCAAAATTGAAGCTTTTGAATAAGCAAAACTCTGTAAAAATAACAATGTTGGTCACTCTGAGGGGTTAAAAAGTGGTTATTCAACATGAGGCACGATCCATTTGACATTTTGAATCATTTTTGGTACAGTCCCAAAAATCCATTTTCTGATGAAAAACGATGACTCCGGACCTGTCGAACGATTCCAAAATGGTCAATATGGATGAAATTTTAACATTTAATCTTTTGACTCTAAATGACTGTTGGATGTGAATTATGACTTTTTCAACTAAAATAAGTGTGTTTAAAGTCATTTATGTGCCTGAAATTGGTCAAAATTAAAGCTTTTGAATAAGCAAAAACTCTGTAAAAATGGCAATTTTGGTCACTCTGAGGAGTTAAAAAGTGGTTATTCAACATGACGCACGATCCATTTGACATTTTGAATCATTTTTGGTACAGTCCCAAAAATCCATTTTCTGATGAAAAACGATGACTCCGGACCTGTCGAACGATTCCAAAATGGTCAATATGGATGAAATTTTAACATTTAATCTTTTGACTCTAAATGACTGTTGGATGTGAATTATGACTTTTTCAACTAAAATAAGTGTGTTTAAAGTCATTTATGTGCCTGAAATTGGTCAAAATTAAAGCTTTTGAATAAGCAAAAACTCTGTAAAAATGGCAATTTTGGTCACTCTGAGGAGTTAAAAAGTGGTTATTCAACATGAGGCACGATCCATTTGACATTTTGAATCATTTTTGGTACAGTCCCAAAAATCCATTTTCTGATGAAAAACGATGACTCCGGACCTGTCGAACGTTCCCAAAATGGTCAATATGGATGAAATTTTAACATTTAATCTTTTGACTCCAAATGACTGTTGGATGGGAATTATGACTTTTTCAACTAAAATAAGTGTGTTTAAAGTCATTTATGTGCCTGAAATTGGTCAAAATTGAAGCTTTTGAGTAAGCAAAACTCTGTAAAAATGGCATTGTTGGTCACTCTGAGGGGTTAAAAAGTGGTTATTCAACATGAGGCACGATCCATTTGACATTTTGAATCATTTTTGGTACAGTCCCAAAAATCAATTTTCTGATGAAAAACGATGACTCCGGGCCTGTCGAAAGTTTCCAAAATGGTCAATATGGATGAAATTTTAACATTTAATCTTTTGACTCTAAATGACTGTTGGATGTGAATTATGACTTTTTCAACTAAAATAAGTGTGTTTAAAGTCATTTATGTGCCTGAAATTGGTCAAAATTGAAGCTTTTGAGTAAGCAAAACTCTGTAAAAATGGCCATTTTGGTCACTCTGAGGGGTTAAAAAGTGGTTATTCAACATGAGGCATGATCCAATTGACATTTTGAATCATTTTTGGTACAGTCCCAAAAATCCATTTTCAGATGAAAAACGATAACTCCGGACCTGTCGAACGTTCCCAAAATGGTCAATATGGATGAAATTTTAACATTTAATCTTTTGACTCTAAATGACTGTTGGATGTGAATTATGACTTTTTCAACTAAAATAAGTGTTTGAAGTCATTTATGTGCCTGAAATTGGTCAAAATTAAAGCTTTTGAATAAGCAAAAACTCTGTAAAAATGGCAATTTTGGTCACTCTGAGGAGTTAAAAAGTGGTTATTCAACATGAGGCACGATCCATTTGACATTTTGAATCATTTTTGGTACAGTCCCAAAAATCCATTTTCTGATGAAAAACGATGACTCCGGACCTGTCGAACGTTTCCAAAATGGTCAATATGGATGAAATTTTAACATTTAATCTTTTGACTCTAAATGACTGTTGGATGTGAATTATGACTTTTTCAACTAAATCAAGTGTGTTTAAAGTCATTTATGTGCCTGAAATTGGTCAAAATTGAAGCTTTTGAGTAAGCAAAACTCTGTAAAAATGGCCATTTTGGTCACTCTGAGGGGTTAAAAAGTGGTTATTCAACATGAGGCACGATCCAATTGACATTTTGAATCATTTTTGGTACAGTCCCAAAAATCCATTTTCTGATGAAAAACGATGACTCCGGACCTGTCGAACGTTCCCAAAATGGTCAATATGGATGAAATTTTAACATTTAATCTTTTGACTCTAAATGACTGTTGGATGTGAATTATGACTTTTTCAACTAAAATAAGTGTGTTTAAAGTCATTTATGTGCCTGAAATTGGTCAAAATTAAAGCTTTTGAATAACCAAAAACTCTGTAAAAATGGCAATTTTGGTCACTCTGAGGGGTTAAAAAGTGGTTATTCAACATGAGGCACGATCCATTTGACATTTTGAATCATTTTTGGTACAGTCCCAAAAATCCATTTTCTGATGAAAAACGATGACTCCGGACCTGTCGAACGTTCCCAAAATGGTCAATATGGATGAAATTTTAACATTTAATCTTTTGACTCCAAATGACTGTTGGATGGGAATTATGACTTTTTCAACTAAAATAAGTGTGTTTAAAGTCATTTATGTGCCTGAAATTGGTCAAAATTAAAGCTTTTGAATAAGCAAAAACTCTGTAAAAATGGCAATTTTGGTCACTCTGAGGGGTTAAAAAGTGTTTATTCAACATGAGGCACGATCCATTTGACATTTTGAATCATTTTTGGTACAGTCCCAAAAATTCATTTTCTGATGAAAAACGATGACTCCGGACCTGTCGAACGTTTCCAAAATGGTCAATATGGATGAAATTTTAACATTTAATCTTTTGACTCTAAATGACTGTTGGATGTGAATTATGACTTTTTCAACTAAAATAAGTGTGTTTAAAGTCATTTATGTGCCTGAAATTGGTCAAAATTGAAGCTTTTGAGTAAGCAAAACTCTGTAAAAATGGCAATGTTGGTCACTCTGAGGGGTTAAAAAGTGGTTATTCAACATGAGGCACGATCCATTTGACATTTTGAATCATTTTTGGTACAGTCCCAAAAATCCATTTTCTGATGAAAAACGATGACTCCGGACCTGTCGAACGTTCCCAAAATGGTCAATATGGATGAAATTTTAACATTTAATCTTTTGACTCTAAATGACTGTTGGATGTGAATTATGACTTTTTCAACTAAAATAAGTGTGTTTAAAGTCATTTATGTGCCTGAAATTGGTCAAAATTAAAGCTTTTGAAGAAGCAAAAACTCTGTAAAAATGGCAATGTTGGTCACTCTGAGGGGTTAAAAAGTGGTTATTCAACATGAGGCACGATCCATTTGACATTTTGAATCATTTTTGGTACAGTCCCAAAAATCCATTTTCTGATGAAAAACGATGACTCCGGACCTGTCGAACGTTCCCAAAATGGTCAATATGGATGAAATTTTAACATTTAATCTTTTGACTCCAAATGACTGTTGGATGGGAATTATGACTTTTTCAACTAAAATAAGTGTGTTTAAAGTCATTTATGTGCCTGAAATTGGTCAAAATTGAAGCTTTTGAGTAAGCAAAACTCTGTAAAAATGGCCATTTTGGTCACTCTGAGGGGTTAAAAAGTGGTTATTCAACATGAGGCACGATCCATTTGACATTTTGAATCATTTTTGGTACAGTCCCAAAAATCCATTTTCTGATGAAAAACGATGACTCCGGACCTGTCGAACGTTACCAAAATGGTCAATATGGATGAAATTTTAACATTTAATCTTTAGACTCTAAATGACTGTTGGATGTGAATTATGACTTTTTCAACTAAAATAAGTGTGTTTAAAGTCATTTATGTGCCTGAAATTGGTCAAAATTAAAGCTTTTGAATAAGCAAAAACTCTGTAAAAATGGCAATTTTGGTCACTCTGAGGGGTTAAAAAGTGGTTATTCAACATGAGGCACGATCCATTTGACATTTTGAATCATTTTTGGTACAGTCCCAAAAATCCATTTTCTGATGAAAAACAATGACTCCGGACCTGTCGAACGTTCCCAAAATGGTCAATATGGATGACATTTTAACATTTAATCTTTTGACTCCAAATGACTGTTGGATGGGAATTATGACTTTTTCAACTAAAATAAGTGTGTTTAAAGTCATTTATGTGCCTGAAATTGGTCAAAATTGAAGCTTTTGAGTAAGCAAAACTCTGTAAAAATGGCAATGTTGGTCACTCTGAGGGGTTAAAAAGTGGTTATTCAACATGAGGCACGATCCATTTGACATTTTGAATCATTTTTGGTACAGTCCCAAAAATCAATTTTCTGATGAAAAACGATGACTCCGGACCTGTCGAACGTTTCCAAAATGGTCAATATGGATGAAATTTTACCATTTAATCTTTCGACTCTAAATGACTGTTGGATGTGAATTATGACTTTTTCAACTAAAATAAGTGTGTTTAAAGTCATTTATGTGCCTGAAATTGGTCAAAATTAAAGCTTTTGAATAAGCAAAAACTCTGTAAAAATGGCAATTTTGGTCACTCTGAGGGGTTAAAAAGTGGTTATTCAACATGAGGCACGATCCATTTGACATTTTGAATCATTTTTGGTACAGTCCCAAAAATCCATTTTCTGATGAAAAACAATGACTCCGGACCTGTCGAACGTTCCCAAAATGGTCAATATGGATGAAATTTTAACATTTAATCTTTTGACTCCAAATGACTGTTGGATGGGAATTATGACTTTTTCAACTAAAATAAGTGTGTTTAAAGTCATTTATGTGCCTGAAATTGGTCAAAATTGAAGCTTTTGAGTAAGCAAAACTCTGTAAAAATGGCAATGTTGGTCACTCTGAGGGGTTAAAAAGTGGTTATTCAACATGAGGCACGATCCATTTGACATTTTGAATCATTTTTGGTACAGTCCCAAAAATCAATTTTCTGATGAAAAACGATGACTCCGGACCTGTCGAACATTTCCAAAATGGTCAATATGGATGAAATTTTACCATTTAATCTTTTGACTCTAAATGACTGTTGGATGTGAATTATGACTTTTTCAACTAAAATAAGTGTGTTTAAAGTCATTTATGTGCCTGAAATTGGTCAAAATTGTAGCTTTTGAGTAAGCAAAACTCTGTAAAAATGGCCATTTTGGTCACTCTGAGGGGTTAAAAAGTGGTTATTCAACATGAGGCACGATCCAATTGACATTTTGAATCATTTTTGGTACAGTCCCAAAAATCAATTTTCTGATGAAAAACGATGATTCCGGACCTGTCGAACGTTTCCAAAATGGTCAATATGGATGAAATTTTAACATTTAATCTTTTGACTCTAAATGACTGTTGGATGTGAATTATGACTTTTTCAACTAAAATAAGTGTGTTTAAAGTCATTTATGTGCCTGAAATTGGTCAAAATTGTAGCTTTTGAGTAAGCAAAACTCTGTAAAAATGGCCGTTTTGGTCACTCTGCGGGGTTAAAAAGTGGTTATTCAACATGAGGCACGATCCATTTGACATTTTGAATCATTTTTGGTACAGTCCCAAAAATCCATTTTCTGATGAAAAACAATGACTCCGGACCTGTCGAACGTTCCCAAAATGGTCAATATGGATGAAATTTTAACATTTAATCTTTTGACTCCAAATGACTGTTGGATGGGAATTATGACTTTTTCAACTAAAATAAGTGTGTTTAAAGTCATTTATGTGCCTGAAATTGGTCAAAATTGAAGCTTTTGAGTAAGCAAAACTCTGTAAAAATGGCAATGTTGGTCACTCTGAGGGGTTAAAAAGTGGTTATTTAACATGAGGCACGATCCATTTGACATTTTGAATCATTTTTGGTACAGTCCCAAAAATCAATTTTCTGATGAAAAACGATGACTCCGGACCTGTCGAACGTTTCCAAAATGGTCAATATGGATGAAATTTTAACATTTAATCTTTTGACTCTAAATGACTGTTGGATGTGAATTATGACTTTTTCAACTAAAATAAGTGTGTTTAAAGTCATTTATATGCCTGAAATTGGTCAAAATTGTAGCTTTTGAGTAAGCAAAACTCTGTAAAAATGGCCATTTTGGTCACTCTGAGGGGTTAAAAAGTGGTTATTCAACATGAGGCACGATCCAATTGACATTTTGAATCATTTTTGGTACAGTCCCAAAAATCCATTTTCTGATGAAAAACGATGACTCCGGACCTGTCGAACGTTCCCAAAATGGTCAATATGGATGAAATTTTAACATTTAATCTTTTGACTCCAAATGACTGTTGGATGTGAATTATGACCTTTTCGACTAAAATAAGTGTGTTTAAAGTCATTTCTGTGCCTGAAATTGGTCAAAATTGAAGCTTTTGAGTAAGCGAAACTCTGTAAAAATGGCAATGTTGGTCACTCTGAGGGGTTAAAAAGTGGTTATTCAACATGAGGCACGATCCATTTGTCATTTTGAATCATTTTTGGTACAGTCCCAAAAATCCATTTTCTGATGAAAAACGATGACTCCGGACCTGTCGAACGTTTCCAAAATGGTCAATATGGATGAAATTTTAACATTTAATCTTTTGACTCTAAATGACTGTTGGATGTGAATTATGACTTTTTCAACTAAATCAAGTGTGTTTAAAGTCATTTATGTGCCTGAAATTGGTCAAAATTGAAGCTTTTGAGTAAGCAAAACTCTGTAAAAATGGCCATTTTGGTCACTCTGAGGGGTTAAAAAGTGGTTATTCAACATGAGGCACGATCCAATTAACATTTTGAATCATTTTTGGTACAGTCCCAAAAATCCATTTTCTGATGAAAAACGATGACTCCAGACCTGTCGAACGTTCCCAAAATGGTCAATATGGATGAAATTTTAACATTTAATCTTTTGACTCCAAATGACTGTTGGATGTGAATTATGACCTTTTCGACTAAAATAAGTATGTTTAAAGTCATTTATGTGCCTGAAATTGGTCAAAATTGAAGCTTTTGAGTAAGCGAAACTCTGTAAAAATGGCAATGTTGGTCACTCTGAGGGGTTAAAAAGTGGTTATTCAACATGAGGCACGATCCATTTGACATTTTGAATCATTTTTGGTACAGTCCCAAAAATCCATTTTCTGATGAAAAACGATGACTCCGGACCTGTCGAACGTTTCCAAAATGGTCAATATGGATGAAATTTTAACATTTAATCTTTTGACTCTAAATGACTGTTGGATGTGAATTATGACTTTTTCAACTAAAATAAGTGTGTTTAAAGTCATTTATATGCCTGAAATTGGTCAAAATTGTAGCTTTTGAGTAAGCAAAACTCTGTAAAAATGGCCATTTTGGTCACTCTGAGGGGTTAAAAAGTGGTTATTCAACATGAGGCACGATCCAATTGACATTTTGAATCATTTTTGGTACAGTCCCAAAAATCCATTTTCTGATGAAAAACGATGACTCCGGACCTGTCGAACGTTCCCAAAATGGTCAATATGGATGAAATTTTAACATTTAATCTTTTGACTCCAAATGACTGTTGGATGTGAATTATGACCTTTTCGACTAAAATAAGTGTGTTTAAAGTCATTTCTGTGCCTGAAATTGGTCAAAATTGAAGCTTTTGAGTAAGCGAAACTCTGTAAAAATGGCAATGTTGGTCACTCTGAGGGGTTAAAAAGTGGTTATTCAACATGAGGCACGATCCATTTGACATTTTGAATCATTTTTGGTACAGTCCCAAAAATCCATTTTCTGATGAAAAACGATGACTCCGGACCTGTCGAACGTTCCCAAAATGGTCAATATGGATGAAATTTTAACATTTAATCTTTTGACTCCAAATGACTGTTGGATGGGAATTATGACTTTTTCAACTAAAATAAGTGTGTTTAAAGTCATTTATGTGCCTGAAATTGGTCAAAATTGAAGTTTTTGAGTAAGCAAAACTCTGTAAAAATTGCCATTTTGGTCACTCTGAGGGGTTAAAAAGTGGTTATTCAACACGAGGCACGATCCATTTGACATTTTGAATCATTTTTGGTACAGTTCCAAAAATCAATTTTCTGATGAAAAACGATGACTCCGGACCTGTCGAACGTTACCAAAATGGTCAATATGGATGAAATTTTAACATTTAATCTTTAGACTCTAAATGACTGTTGGATGTGAATTATGACTTTTTCAACTAAAATAAGTGTGTTTAAAGTCATTTATGTGCCTGAAATTGGTCAAAATTAAAGCTTTTGAGTAAGCAAAAACTCTGTAAAAATGGCAATTTTGGTCACTCTGAGGGGTTAAAAAGTGGTTATTCAACATGAGGCACGATCCAATTGACATTTTGAATCATTTTTGGTACAGTCCCAAAAATCCATTTTCTGATGAAAAACGATGACTCCGGACCTGTCGAATGATTCCAAAATGGTCAATATGGATGAAATTTTAACATTTAATCTTTTGACTCTAAATGACTGTTGGATGTGAATTATGACTTTTTCAACTAAAATAAGTGTGTTTAAAGTCATTTATGTGCCTGAAATTGGTCAAAATTAAAGCTTTTGAATAAGCAAAAACTCTGTAAAAATGGCAATTTTGGTCACTCTGAGGGGTTAAAAAGTGGTTATTCAACATGAGGCACGATCCATTTGACATTTTGAATCATTTTTGGTACAGTCCCAAAAATCCATTTTCTGATGAAAAACAATGACTCCGGACCTGTCGAACGTTCCCAAAATGGTCAATATGGATGAAATTTTAACATTTAATCTTTTGACTCCAAATGACTGTTGGATGGGAATTATGACTTTTTCAACTAAAATAAGTGTGTTTAAAGTCATTTATGTGCCTGAAATTGGTCAAAATTGAAGCTTTTGAGTAAGCAAAACTCTGTAAAAATGGCAATGTTGGTCACTCTGAGGGGTTAAAAAGTGGTTATTCAACATGAGGCACGATCCATTTGACATTTTGAATCATTTTTGGTACAGTCCCAAAAATCAATTTTCTGATGAAAAACGATGACTCCGGACCTGTCGAACGTTTCCAAAATGGTCAATATGGATGAAATTTTACCATTTAATCTTTTGACTCTAAATGACTGTTGGATGTGAATTATGACTTTTTCAACTAAAATAAGTGTGTTTAAAGTCATTTATGTGCCTGAAATTGGTCAAAATTAAAGCTTTTGAATAAGCAAATACTCTGTAAAAATGGCAATTTTGGTCACTCTGAGGGGTTAAAAAGTGGTTATTCAACATGAGGCACGATCCATTTGACATTTTGAATCATTTTTGGTACAGTCCCAAAAATCCATTTTCTGATGAAAAACAATGACTCCGGACCTGTCGAACGTTCCCAAAATGGTCAATATGGATGAAATTTTAACATTTAATCTTTTGACTCCAAATGACTGTTGGATGGGAATTATGACTTTTTCAACTAAAATAAGTGTGTTTAAAGTCATTTATGTGCCTGAAATTGGTCAAAATTGAAGCTTTTGAGTAAGCAAAACTCTGTAAAAATGGCAATGTTGGTCACTCTGAGGGGTTAAAAAGTGGTTATTCAACATGAGGCACGATCCATTTGACATTTTGAATCATTTTTGGTACAGTCCCAAAAATCAATTTTCTGATGAAAAACGATGACTCCGGACCTGTCGAACGTTTCCAAAATGGTCAATATGGATGAAATTTTACCATTTAATCTTTTGACTCTAAATGACTGTTGGATGTGAATTATGACTTTTTCAACTAAAATAAGTGTGTTTAAAGTCATTTATGTGCCTGAAATTGGTCAAAATTGTAGCTTTTGAGTAAGCAAAACTCTGTAAAAATGGCCATTTTGGTCACTCTGAGGGGTTAAAAAGTGGTTATTCAACATGAGGCACGATCCAATTGACATTTTGAATCATTTTTGGTACAGTCCCAAAAATCAATTTTCTGATGAAAAACGATGACTCCGGACCTGTCGAACGTTCCCAAAATGGTCAATATGGATGAAATTTTAACATTTAATCTTTTGACTCCAAATGACTGTTGGATGTGAATTATGACCTTTTCGACTAAAATAAGTGTGTTTAAAGTCATTTCTGTGCCAGAAATTGGTCAAAATTGAAGCTTTTGAGTAAGCAAAACTCTGTAAAAATGGCAATGTTGGTCACTCTGAGGGGTTAAAAAGTGGTTATTCAACATGAGGCACGATCCATTTGACATTTTGAATCATTTTTGGTACAGTCCCAAAAATCCATTTTCTGATGAAAAACGATGACTCCGGACCTGTCCAACGTTCCCAAAATGATCAATATGGATGAAATTTTAACATTTAATCTTTTGACTCCAAATGACTGTTGGATGGGAATGATGACTTTTTCAACTAAAATAAGTGTGTTTAAAGTCATTTATGTGCCTGAAATTGGTCAAAATTAAGCTTTTGAGTAAGCAAAACTCTGTAAAAATGGCCATTTTGGTCACTCTGAGGGGTTAAAAAGTGTTTATTCAACATGAGGCACGATCCATTTGACATTTTGAATCATTTTTGGTACAGTCCCAAAAATTCATTTTCTGATGAAAAACGATGACTCCGGACCTGTCGAACGTTTCCAAAATGGTCAATATGGATGAAATTTTAACATTTAATCTTTTGACTCTAAATGACTGTTGGATGTGAATTATGACTTTTTCAACTAAAATAAGTGTGTTTAAAGTCATTTATGTGCCTGAAATTGGTCAAAATTGAAGCTTTTGAGTAAGCAAAAACTCTGTAAAAATGGCAATTTTGGTCACTCTGAGGAGTTAAAAAGTGGTTATTCAACATGAGGCACGATCCATTTGACATTTTGAATCATTTTTGGTACAGTCCCAAAAATCCATTTTCTGATGAAAAACGATGACTCCGGACCTGTCGAACGATTCCAAAATGGTCAATATGGATGAAATTTTAACATGTAATCTTTTGACTCTAAATGACTGTTGGATGTGAATTATACTTTTTCAACTAAAATAAGTGTGTTTAAAGTCATTTATGTGCCTGAAATTGGTCAAAATTGAAGCTTTTGAATAAGCAAAACTCTGTAAAAATAACAATGTTGGTCACTCTGAGGGGTTAAAAAGTGGTTATTCAACATGAGGCACGATCCATTTGACATTTTGAATCATTTTTGGTACAGTCCCAAAAATCCATTTTCTGATGAAAAACGATGACTCCGGACCTGTCGAACGATTCCAAAATGGTCAATATGGATGAAATTTTAACATTTAATCTTTTGACTCTAAATGACTGTTGGATGTGAATTATGACTTTTTCAACTAAAATAAGTGTGTTTAAAGTCATTTATGTGCCTGAAATTGGTCAAAATTAAAGCTTTTGAATAAGCAAAAACTCTGTAAAAATGGCAATTTTGGTCACTCTGAGGAGTTAAAAAGTGGTTATTCAACATGACGCACGATCCATTTGACATTTTGAATCATTTTTGGTACAGTCCCAAAAATCCATTTTCTGATGAAAAACGATGACTCCGGACCTGTCGAACGATTCCAAAATGGTCAATATGGATGAAATTTTAACATTTAATCTTTTGACTCTAAATGACTGTTGGATGTGAATTATGACTTTTTCAACTAAAATAAGTGTGTTTAAAGTCATTTATGTGCCTGAAATTGGTCAAAATTAAAGCTTTTGAATAAGCAAAAACTCTGTAAAAATGGCAATTTTGGTCACTCTGAGGAGTTAAAAAGTGGTTATTCAACATGAGGCACGATCCATTTGACATTTTGAATCATTTTTGGTACAGTCCCAAAAATCCATTTTCTGATGAAAAACGATGACTCCGGACCTGTCGAACGTTCCCAAAATGGTCAATATGGATGAAATTTTAACATTTAATCTTTTGACTCCAAATGACTGTTGGATGGGAATTATGACTTTTTCAACTAAAATAAGTGTGTTTAAAGTCATTTATGTGCCTGAAATTGGTCAAAATTGAAGCTTTTGAGTAAGCAAAACTCTGTAAAAATGGCATTGTTGGTCACTCTGAGGGGTTAAAAAGTGGTTATTCAACATGAGGCACGATCCATTTGACATTTTGAATCATTTTTGGTACAGTCCCAAAAATCAATTTTCTGATGAAAAACGATGACTCCGGGCCTGTCGAAAGTTTCCAAAATGGTCAATATGGATGAAATTTTAACATTTAATCTTTTGACTCTAAATGACTGTTGGATGTGAATTATGACTTTTTCAACTAAAATAAGTGTGTTTAAAGTCATTTATGTGCCTGAAATTGGTCAAAATTGAAGCTTTTGAGTAAGCAAAACTCTGTAAAAATGGCCATTTTGGTCACTCTGAGGGGTTAAAAAGTGGTTATTCAACATGAGGCATGATCCAATTGACATTTTGAATCATTTTTGGTACAGTCCCAAAAATCCATTTTCAGATGAAAAACGATAACTCCGGACCTGTCGAACGTTCCCAAAATGGTCAATATGGATGAAATTTTAACATTTAATCTTTTGACTCTAAATGACTGTTGGATGTGAATTATGACTTTTTCAACTAAAATAAGTGTTTGAAGTCATTTATGTGCCTGAAATTGGTCAAAATTAAAGCTTTTGAATAAGCAAAAACTCTGTAAAAATGGCAATTTTGGTCACTCTGAGGAGTTAAAAAGTGGTTATTCAACATGAGGCACGATCCATTTGACATTTTGAATCATTTTTGGTACAGTCCCAAAAATCCATTTTCTGATGAAAAACGATGACTCCGGACCTGTCGAACGTTTCCAAAATGGTCAATATGGATGAAATTTTAACATTTAATCTTTTGACTCTAAATGACTGTTGGATGTGAATTATGACTTTTTCAACTAAATCAAGTGTGTTTAAAGTCATTTATGTGCCTGAAATTGGTCAAAATTGAAGCTTTTGAGTAAGCAAAACTCTGTAAAAATGGCCATTTTGGTCACTCTGAGGGGTTAAAAAGTGGTTATTCAACATGAGGCACGATCCAATTGACATTTTGAATCATTTTTGGTACAGTCCCAAAAATCCATTTTCTGATGAAAAACGATGACTCCGGACCTGTCGAACGTTCCCAAAATGGTCAATATGGATGAAATTTTAACATTTAATCTTTTGACTCTAAATGACTGTTGGATGTGAATTATGACTTTTTCAACTAAAATAAGTGTGTTTAAAGTCATTTATGTGCCTGAAATTGGTCAAAATTAAAGCTTTTGAATAACCAAAAACTCTGTAAAAATGGCAATTTTGGTCACTCTGAGGGGTTAAAAAGTGGTTATTCAACATGAGGCACGATCCATTTGACATTTTGAATCATTTTTGGTACAGTCCCAAAAATCCATTTTCTGATGAAAAACGATGACTCCGGACCTGTCGAACGTTCCCAAAATGGTCAATATGGATGAAATTTTAACATTTAATCTTTTGACTCCAAATGACTGTTGGATGGGAATTATGACTTTTTCAACTAAAATAAGTGTGTTTAAAGTCATTTATGTGCCTGAAATTGGTCAAAATTAAAGCTTTTGAATAAGCAAAAACTCTGTAAAAATGGCAATTTTGGTCACTCTGAGGGGTTAAAAAGTGTTTATTCAACATGAGGCACGATCCATTTGACATTTTGAATCATTTTTGGTACAGTCCCAAAAATTCATTTTCTGATGAAAAACGATGACTCCGGACCTGTCGAACGTTTCCAAAATGGTCAATATGGATGAAATTTTAACATTTAATCTTTTGACTCTAAATGACTGTTGGATGTGAATTATGACTTTTTCAACTAAAATAAGTGTGTTTAAAGTCATTTATGTGCCTGAAATTGGTCAAAATTGAAGCTTTTGAGTAAGCAAAACTCTGTAAAAATGGCAATGTTGGTCACTCTGAGGGGTTAAAAAGTGGTTATTCAACATGAGGCACGATCCATTTGACATTTTGAATCATTTTTGGTACAGTCCCAAAAATCCATTTTCTGATGAAAAACGATGACTCCGGACCTGTCGAACGTTCCCAAAATGGTCAATATGGATGAAATTTTAACATTTAATCTTTTGACTCTAAATGACTGTTGGATGTGAATTATGACTTTTTCAACTAAAATAAGTGTGTTTAAAGTCATTTATGTGCCTGAAATTGGTCAAAATTAAAGCTTTTGAATAAGCAAAAACTCTGTAAAAATGGCAATGTTGGTCACTCTGAGGGGTTAAAAAGTGGTTATTCAACATGAGGCACGATCCATTTGACATTTTGAATCATTTTTGGTACAGTCCCAAAAATCAATTTTCTGATGAAAAACGATGACTCCGGACCTGTCGAACGTTTCCAAAATGGTCAATATGGATGAAATTTTACCATTTAATCTTTTGACTCTAAATGACTGTTGGATGGGAATTATGACTTTTTCAACTAAAATAAGTGTGTTTAAAGTCATTTATGTGCCTGAAATTGGTCAAAATTGAAGCTTTTGAGTAAGCAAAACTCTGTAAAAATGGCGATGTTGGTCACTCTGAGGGGTTAAAAAGTGGTTATTCAACATGAGGCACGATCCATTTGACATTTTGAATCATTTTTGGTACAGTCCCAAAAATAAATTTTCTGATGAAAAACGATGACTCCGGACCTGTCGAATGTTTCCAAAATGGTCAATATGGATGAAATTTTACCATTTAATCTTTTGACTCTAAATGACTGTTGGATGTGAATTATGACTTTTCCAACTAAAATAAGTGTGTTTAAAGTCATTTATGTGCCTGAAATTGGTCAAAATTGTAGCTTTTGAGTAAGCAAAACTCTGTAAAAATGGCCATTTTGGTCACTCTGAGGGGTTAAAAAGTGGTTATTCAACATGAGGCACGATCCAATTGACATTTTGAATCATTTTTGGTACAGTCCCAAAAATCAATTTTCTGATGAAAAACGATGACTCCGGACCTGTCGAACGTTCCCAAAATGGTCAATATGGATGAAATTTTAACATGTAATCTTTTGACTCCAAATGACTGTTGGATGTGAATTATGACCTTTTCGACTAAAATAAGTGTGTTTAAAGTCATTTCTGTGCCTGAAATTGGTCAAAATTGAAGCTTTTGAGTAAGCGAAACTCTGTAAAAATGGCAATGTTGGTCACTCTGAGGGGTTAAAAAGTGGTTATTCAACATGAGGCACGATCCATTTGACATTTTGAATCATTTTTGGTACAGTCCCAAAAATCCATTTTCTGATGAAAAACGATGACTCCGGACCTGTCGAACGTTCCCAAAATGGTCAATATGGATGAAATTTTAACATTTAATCTTTTGACTCTAAATGACTGTTGGATGTGAATTATGACTTTTTCAACTAAAATAAGTGTGTTTAAAGTCATTTATGTGCCTGAAATTGGTCAAAATTATAGCTTTTGAATAAGCAAAAACTCTGTAAAAATGGCAATTTTGGTCACTCTGAGGGGTTAAAAAGTGGTTATTCAACATGAGGCACGATCCATTTGACATTTTGAATCATTTTTGGTACAGTCCCAAAAATCCATTTTCTGATGAAAAACGATGACTCCGGACCTGTCGAACGTTACCAAAATGGTCAATATGGATGAAATTTTAACATTTAATCTTTAGACTCTAAATGACTGTTGGATGTGAATTATGACTTTTTCAACTAAATCAAGTGTGTTTAAAGTCATTTATGTGCCTGAAATTGGTCAAAATTGAAGCTTTTGAGTAAGCAAAACTCTGTAAAAATGGCCATTTTGGTCACTCTGAGGGGTTAAAAAGTGGTTATTCAACATGAGGCACGATCCATTTGACATTTTGAATCATTTTTGGTACAGTCCCAAAAATTCATTTTCTGATGAAAAACGATGACTCCGGACCTGTCGAACGTTTCCAAAATGGTCAATATGGATGAAATTTTAACATTTAATCTTTTGACTCTAAATGACTGTTGGATGTGAATTATGACTTTTTCAACTAAAATAAGTGTGTTTAAAGTCATTTATGTGCCTGAAATTGGTCAAAATTAAAGCTTTTGAATAAGCAAAAACTCTGTAAAAATGGCAATTTTGGTCACTCTGAGGGGTTAAAAAGTGGTTATTCAACATGAGGCACGATCCATTTGACATTTTGAATCATTTTTGGTACAGTCCCAAAAATCTATTTTCTGATGAAAAACAATGACTCCGGACCTGTCGAACGTTCCCAAAATGGTCAATATGGATGAAATTTTAACATTTAATCTTTTGACTCCAAATGACTGTTGGATGTGAATTATGACCTTTTCGACTAAAATAAGTGTGTTTAAAGTCATTTCTGTGCCTGAAATTGGTCAAAATTGAAGCTTTTGAGTAAGCGAAACTCTGTAAAAATGGCAATGTTGGTCACTCTGAGGGGTTAAAAAGTGGTTATTCAACATGAGGCACGATCCATTTGACATTTTGAATCATTTTTGGTACAGTCCCAAAAATCCATTTTCTGATGAAAAACGATGACTCCGGACCTGTCGAACGTTCCCAAAATGGTCAATATGGATGAAATTTTAACATTTAATCTTTTGACTCTAAATGACTGTTGGATGTGAATTATGACTTTTTCAACTAAAATAAGTGTGTTTAAAGTCATTTATGTGCCTGAAATTGGTCAAAATTAAAGCTTTTGAATAAGCAAAAACTCTGTAAAAATGGCAATTTTGGTCACTCTGAGGGGTTAAAAAGTGGTTATTCAACATGAGGCACGATCCATTTGACATTTTGAATCATTTTTGGTACAGTCCCAAAAATCCATTTTCTGATGAAAAACGATGACTCCGGACCTGTCGAACGTTCCCAAAATGATCAATATGGATGAAATTTTAACATTTAATCTTTTGACTCCAAATGACTGTTGGATGGGAATGATGACTTTTTCAACTAAAATAAGTGTGTTTAAAGTCATTTATGTGCCTGAAATTGGTCAAAATTAAAGCTTTTGAATAAGCAAAAACTCTGTAAAAATGGCAATTTTGGTCACTCTGAGGGGTTAAAAAGTGGTTATTCAACATTAGGCACGATCCATTTGACATTTTGAATCATTTTTGGTACAGTCCCAAAAATCCATTTTCTGATGAAAAACGATGACTCCGGACCTGTCGAACGTTACCAAAATGGTCAATATGGATGAAATTTTAACATTTAATCTTTAGACTCTAAATGACTGTTGGATGTGAATTATGACTTTTTCAACTAAATCAAGTGTGTTTAAAGTCATTTATGTGCCTGAAATTGGTCAAAATTGAAGCTTTTGAGTAAGCAAAACTCTGTAAAAATGGCCATTTTGGTCACTCTGAGGGGTTAAAAAGTGGTTATTCAACATGAGGCACGATCCATTTGACATTTTGAATCATTTTTGGTACAGTCCCAAAAATTCATTTTCTGATGAAAAACGATGACTCCGGACCTGTCGAACGTTTCCAAAATGGTCAATATGGATGACATTTTAACATTTAATCTTTTGACTCTAAATGACTGTTGGATGTGAATTATGACTTTTTCAACTAAAATAAGTGTGTTTAAAGTCATTTATGTGCCTGAAATTGGTCAAAATTGAAGCTTTTGAGTAAGCAAAACTCTGTAAAAATGGCAATGTTGGTCACTCTGAGGGGTTAAAAAGTGGTTATTCAACATGAGGCACGATCCATTTGACATTTTGAATCATTTTTGGTACAGTCCCAAAAATCCATTTTCTGATGAAAAACGATGACTCCGGACCTGTCGAACGTTCCCAAAATGGTCAATATGGATGAAATTTTAACATTTAATCTTTTGACTCTAAATGACTGTTGGATGTGAATTATGACTTTTTCAACTAAAATAAGTGTGTTTAAAGTCATTTATGTGCCTGAAATTGGTCAAAATTAAAGCTTTTGAATAAGCAAAAACTCTGTAAAAATGGCAATTTTGGTCACTCTGAGGAGTTAAAAAGTGGTTATTCAACATGAGGCACGATCCATTTGACATTTTGAATCATTTTTGGTACAGTCCCAAAAATCCATTTTCTGATGAAAAACGATGACTCCGGACCTTTCGAACGTTCCCAAAATGGTCAATATGGATGAAATTTTAACATTTAATCTTTTGACTCCAAATGACTGTTGGATGGGAATTATGACTTTTTCAACTAAAATAAGTGTGTTTAAAGTCATTTATGTGCCTGAAATTGGTCAAAATTGAAGCTTTTGAGTAAGCAAAACTCTGTAAAAATGGCATTGTTGGTCACTCTGAGGGGTTAAAAAGTGGTTATTCAACATGAGGCACGATCCATTTGACATTTTGAATCATTTTTGGTACAGTCCCAAAAATCAATTTTCTGATGAAAAACGATGACTCCGGGCCTGTCGAAAGTTTCCAAAATGGTCAATATGGATGAAATTTTAACATTTAATCTTTTGACTCTAAATGACTGTTGGATGTGAATTATGACTTTTTCAACTAAAATAAGTGTGTTTAAAGTCATTTATGTGCCTGAAATTGGTCAAAATTGAAGCTTTTGAGTAAGCAAAACTCTGTAAAAATGGCCATTTTGGTCACTCTGAGGGGTTAAAAAGTGGTTATTCAACATGAGGCATGATCCAATTGACATTTTGAATCATTTTTGGTACAGTCCCAAAAATCCATTTTCAGATGAAAAACGATAACTCCGGACCTGTCGAACGTTCCCAAAATGGTCAATATGGATGAAATTTTAACATTTAATCTTTTGACTCTAAATGACTGTTGGATGTGAATTATGACTTTTTCAACTAAAATAAGTGTTTGAAGTCATTTATGTGCCTGAAATTGGTCAAAATTAAAGCTTTTGAATAAGCAAAAACTCTGTAAAAATGGCAATTTTGGTCACTCTGAGGAGTTAAAAAGTGGTTATTCAACATGAGGCACGATCCATTTGACATTTTGAATCATTTTTGGTACAGTCCCAAAAATCCATTTTCTGATGAAAAACGATGACTCCGGACCTGTCGAACGTTTCCAAAATGGTCAATATGGATGAAATTTTAACATTTAATCTTTTGACTCTAAATGACTGTTGGATGTGAATTATGACTTTTTCAACTAAATCAAGTGTGTTTAAAGTCATTTATGTGCCTGAAATTGGTCAAAATTGAAGCTTTTGAGTAAGCAAAACTCTGTAAAAATGGCCATTTTGGTCACTCTGAGGGGTTAAAAAGTGGTTATTCAACATGAGGCACGATCCAATTGACATTTTGAATCATTTTTGGTACAGTCCCAAAAATCCATTTTCTGATGAAAAACGATGACTCCGGACCTGTCGAACGTTCCCAAAATGGTCAATATGGATGAAATTTTAACATTTAATCTTTTGACTCTAAATGACTGTTGGATGTGAATTATGACTTTTTCAACTAAAATAAGTGTGTTTAAAGTCATTTATGTGCCTGAAATTGGTCAAAATTAAAGCTTTTGAATAACCAAAAACTCTGTAAAAATGGCAATTTTGGTCACTCTGAGGGGTTAAAAAGTGGTTATTCAACATGAGGCACGATCCATTTGACATTTTGAATCATTTTTGGTACAGTCCCAAAAATCCATTTTCTGATGAAAAACGATGACTCCGGACCTGTCGAACGTTCCCAAAATGGTCAATATGGATGAAATTTTAACATTTAATCTTTTGACTCCAAATGACTGTTGGATGGGAATTATGACTTTTTCAACTAAAATAAGTGTGTTTAAAGTCATTTATGTGCCTGAAATTGGTCAAAATTAAAGCTTTTGAATAAGCAAAAACTCTGTAAAAATGGCAATTTTGGTCACTCTGAGGGGTTAAAAAGTGTTTATTCAACATGAGGCACGATCCATTTGACATTTTGAATCATTTTTGGTACAGTCCCAAAAATTCATTTTCTGATGAAAAACGATGACTCCGGACCTGTCGAACGTTTCCAAAATGGTCAATATGGATGAAATTTTAACATTTAATCTTTTGACTCTAAATGACTGTTGGATGTGAATTATGACTTTTTCAACTAAAATAAGTGTGTTTAAAGTCATTTATGTGCCTGAAATTGGTCAAAATTGAAGCTTTTGAGTAAGCAAAACTCTGTAAAAATGGCAATGTTGGTCACTCTGAGGGGTTAAAAAGTGGTTATTCAACATGAGGCACGATCCATTTGACATTTTGAATCATTTTTGGTACAGTCCCAAAAATCCATTTTCTGATGAAAAACGATGACTCCGGACCTGTCGAACGTTCCCAAAATGGTCAATATGGATGAAATTTTAACATTTAATCTTTTGACTCTAAATGACTGTTGGATGTGAATTATGACTTTTTCAACTAAAATAAGTGTGTTTAAAGTCATTTATGTGCCTGAAATTGGTCAAAATTAAAGCTTTTGAATAAGCAAAAACTCTGTAAAAATGGCAATGTTGGTCACTCTGAGGGGTTAAAAA
The DNA here is from genome assembly GCF_964263255.1 of Lissotriton vulgaris. Lineage (NCBI taxonomy): Eukaryota > Metazoa > Chordata > Amphibia > Caudata > Salamandridae > Lissotriton > Lissotriton vulgaris. The sequence continues at coordinate 49,252 of NW_028243664.1, forward strand.
GTGGTTATTCAACATGAGGCACGATCCATTTGACATTTTGAATCATTTTTGGTACAGTCCCAAAAATCAATTTTCTGATGAAAAACGATGACTCCGGACCTGTCGAACGTTTCCAAAATGGTCAATATGGATGAAATTTTACCATTTAATCTTTTGACTCTAAATGACTGTTGGATGGGAATTATGACTTTTTCAACTAAAATAAGTGTGTTTAAAGTCATTTATGTGCCTGAAATTGGTCAAAATTGAAGCTTTTGAGTAAGCAAAACTCTGTAAAAATGGCGATGTTGGTCACTCTGAGGGGTTAAAAAGTGGTTATTCAACATGAGGCACGATCCATTTGACATTTTGAATCATTTTTGGTACAGTCCCAAAAATAAATTTTCTGATGAAAAACGATGACTCCGGACCTGTCGAATGTTTCCAAAATGGTCAATATGGATGAAATTTTACCATTTAATCTTTTGACTCTAAATGACTGTTGGATGTGAATTATGACTTTTCCAACTAAAATAAGTGTGTTTAAAGTCATTTATGTGCCTGAAATTGGTCAAAATTGTAGCTTTTGAGTAAGCAAAACTCTGTAAAAATGGCCATTTTGGTCACTCTGAGGGGTTAAAAAGTGGTTATTCAACATGAGGCACGATCCAATTGACATTTTGAATCATTTTTGGTACAGTCCCAAAAATCAATTTTCTGATGAAAAACGATGACTCCGGACCTGTCGAACGTTCCCAAAATGGTCAATATGGATGAAATTTTAACATGTAATCTTTTGACTCCAAATGACTGTTGGATGTGAATTATGACCTTTTCGACTAAAATAAGTGTGTTTAAAGTCATTTCTGTGCCTGAAATTGGTCAAAATTGAAGCTTTTGAGTAAGCGAAACTCTGTAAAAATGGCAATGTTGGTCACTCTGAGGGGTTAAAAAGTGGTTATTCAACATGAGGCACGATCCATATTGACATTTTGAATCATTTTTGGTACAGTCCCACAAATCCATTTTCTGATGAAAAACGATGACTCCGGACCTGTCGAACGTTCCCAAAATGGTCAATATGGATGAAATTTTAACATTTAATCTTTTGACTCCAAATGACTGTTGGATGGGAATTATGACTTTTTCAACTAAAATAAGTGTGTTTAAAGTCATTTATGTGCCTGAAATTGGTCAAAATTGAAGCTTTTGAGTAAGCAAAACTCTGTAAAAATTGCCATTTTGGTCACTCTGAGGGGTTAAAAAGTGGTTATTCAACATGAGGCACGATCCAATTGACATTTTGAATCATTTTTGGTACAGTCCCAAAAATTCATTTTCTGATGAAAAACGATGACTCCGGACCTGTCGAACGATTCCAAAATGGTCAATATGGATGAAATTTTAACATGTAATCTTTTGACTCTAAATGACTGTTGGATGTGAATTATGACTTTTTCAACTAAAATAAGTGTGTTTAAAGTCATTTATGTGCCTGAAATTGGTCAAAATTGAAGCTTTTGAATAAGCAAAACTCTGTAAAAATAACAATGTTGGTCACTCTGAGGGGTTAAAAAGTGGTTATTCAACATGAGGCACGATCCATTTGACATTTTGAACCATTTTTGGTACAGTCCCAAAAATCCATTTTCTGATGAAAAACGATGACTCCGGACCTGTCGAACGATTCCAAAATGGTCAATATGGATGAAATTTTAACATTTAATCTTTTGACTCTAAATGACTGTTGGATGTGAATTATGACTTTTTCAACGAAATCAAGTGTGTTTAAAGTCATTTATGTGCCTGAAATTGGTCAAAATTGAAGCTTTTGAGTAAGCAAAACTCTGTAAAAATTGCCATTTTGGTCACTCTGAGGGGTTAAAAAGTGGTTATTCAACATGAGGCACGATCCAATTGACATTTTGAATCATTTTTGGTACAGTCCCAAAAATCCATTTTCTGATGAAAAACGATGACTCCGGACCTGTCGAATGTTCCCAAAATGGTCAATATGGATGAAATTTTAACATTTAATCTTTAGACTCTAAATGACTGTTTGATGTGAATTATGACTTTTTCAACTAAAATAAGTGTGTTTAAAGTCATTTATGTGCCTGAAATTGGTCACAATTAAAGCTTTTGAATAAGCAAAAACTCTGTAAAAATAGCAATTTTGGTCACTCTGAGGGGTTAAAAAGTGGTTATTCAACATGAGGCACGATCCATTTGACATTTTGAATCATTTTTGGTACAGTCCCAAAAATCCATTTTCTGATGAAAAACGATGACTCCGGACCTGTCGAACGTTTCCAAAATGGTCAATATGGATGAAATTTTAACATTTAATCTTTTGACTCCAAATGACTGTTGGATGGGAATTATGACTTTTTCAACTAAAATAAGTGTGTTTAAAGTCATTTATGTGCCTGAAATTGGTCAAAATTAAAGCTTTTGAATAAGCAAAAACTCTGTAAAAATGGCAATTTTGGTCACTCTGAGGGGTTAAAAAGTGGTTATTCAACATGAGGCACGATCCATTTGACATTTTGAATCATTTTTGGTACAGTCCCAAAAATCCATTTTCTGATGAAAAACGATGACTCCGGACCAGTCGAACGTTTCCAAAATGGTCAATATGGATGAAATTTTAACATTTAATCTTTTGACTCTAAATGACTGTTGGATGTGAATTATGACTTTTTCAACTAAAATAAGTGTGTTTAAAGTCATTTATGTGCCTGAAATTGGTCAAAATTAAAGCTTTTGAATAAGCAAAAACTCTGTAAAAATGGCCATTTTGGTCACTCTGAGGGGTCAAAAAGTGGTTATTCAACATGAGGCACGATCCATTTGACATTTTGAATCATTTTTGGTACAGTCCCAAAAATCCATTTTCTGATGAAAAACGATGACTCCGGACCTGTCGAACGTTTCCAAAATGGTCAATATGGATGAAATTTTAACATTTAATCTTTTGACTCTAAATGACTGTTGGATGTGAATTATGACTTTTTCAACTAAATCAAGTGTGTTTAAAGTCATTTATGTGCCTGAAATTGGTCAAAATTGAAGCTTTTGAATAAGCAAAAACTCTGTAAAAATGGCCATTTTGGTCACTCTGAGGGGTTAAAAAGTGGTTATTCAACATGAGGCACGATCCATTTGACATTTTGAATCATTTTTGGTACAGTCCCAAAAATTCATTTTCTGATGAAAAACGATGACTCCGGACCTGTCGAACGTTTCCAAAATGGTCAATATGGATGAAATTTTAACATTTAATCTTTTGACTCTAAATGACTGTTGGATGTGAATTATGACTTTTTCAACTAAAATAAGTGTGTTTAAAGTCATTTATGTGCCTGAAATTGGTCAAAATTGAAGCTTTTGAGTAAGCAAAACTCTGTAAAAATGGCCATTTTGGTCACTCTGAGGGGTTAAAAAGTGGTTATTCAACATGAGGCACGATCCAATTGACATTTTGAATCATTTTTGGTACAGTCCCAAAAATCCATTTTCTGATGAAAAACGATGACTCCGGACCTGTCGAACGATCCCAAAATGGTCAATATGGATGAAATTTTAACATTTAATCTTTTGACTCCAAATGACTGTTGGATGTGAATTATGACCTTTTCGACTAAAATAAGTGTGTTTAAAGTCATTTCTGTGCCTGAAATTGGTCAAAATTGAAGCTTTTGAGTGAGCGAAACTCTGTAAAAATGGCAATTTTGGTCACTCTGAGGGGTTAAAACGTGGTTATTCAACATGAGGCACGATCCATTTGACATTTTGAATCATTTTTGGTACAGTCCCAAAAATCCATTTTCTGATGAAAAACGATGACTCCGGACCTGTCGAACGTTCCCAAAATGGTCAATATGGATGAAATTTTAACATTTAATCTTTTGACTCCAAATGACTGTTGGATGGGAATTATGACTTTTTCAACTAAAATAAGTGTGTTTAAAGTCATTTATGTGCCTGAAATTGGTCAAAATTGAAGCTTTTGAGTAAGCAAAACTCTGTAAAAATGGCCATTTTGGTCACTCTGAGGTGTTAAAAAGTGGTTATTCAACATGAGGCACGATCCATTTGACATTTTGAATCATTTTTGGTACAGTCCCAAAAATCCATTTTCTGATGAAAAACGATGACTCCGGACCTGTCGAACGTTACCAAAATGGTCAATATGGATGAAATTTTAACATTTAATCTTTAGACTCTAAATGACTGTTGGATGTGAATTATGACTTTTTCAACTAAAATAAGTGTGTTTAAAGTCATTTATGTGCCTGAAATTGGTCAAATTGAAGCTTTTGAGTAAGCAAAACTCTGTAAAAATGGCAATGTTGGTCACTCTGAGGGGTTAAAAAGTGGTTATTCAACATGAGGCATGATCCATTTGACATTTTGAATCATTTTTGGTACAGTCCCAAAAATCCATTTTCTGATGAAAAACGATGACTCCGGACCTGTCGAACGTTTCCAAAATGGTCAATATGGATGAAATTTTAACATTTAATCTTTTGACTCTAAATGACTGTTGGATGTGAATTATGACTTTTTCAACTAAAATAAGTGTGTTTAAAGTCATTTCTGTGCCTGAAATTGGTCAAAATTGAAGCTTTTGAGTAAGCGAAAACTCTGTAAAAATGGCAATTTTGGTCACTCTGAGGGGTTAAAAAGTGGTTATTCAACATGAGGCACGATCCATTTGACATTTTGAATCATTTTTGGTACAGTCCCAAAAATCCATTTTCTGATGAAAAACGATGACTCCGGACCTGTCGAACGTTTCCAAAATGGTCAATATGGATGAAATTTTAACATTTATTCTTTTGACTCTAAATGACTGTTGGATGAGAATTATGACTTTTTCAACTAAATCAAGTGTGTTTAATGTCATTTATGTGCCTGAAATTGGTCAAAATTGAAGCTTTTGAGTAAGCAAAACTCTGTAAAAATGGCCATTTTGGTCACTCTGAGGGGTTAAAAAGTTGTTATTCAACATGAGGCACGATCCATTTGACATTTTGAATCATTTTTGGTACAGTCCCAAAAATTCATTTTCTGATGAAAAACGATGACTCCGGACCTGTCGAACGTTTCCAAAATGGTCAATATGGATGAAATTTTAACATTTAATCTTTTGACTCTAAATGACTGTTGGATGTGAATTATGACTTTTTCAACTAAAATAAGTGTGTTTAAAGTCATTTATGTGCCTGAAATTGGTCAAAATTGAAGCTTTTGAGTAAGCAAAACTCTGTAAAAATGGCCATTTTGGTCACTCTGAGGGGTTAAAAAGTGGTTATTCAACATGAGGCACGATCCAATTGACATTTTGAATCATTTTTGGTACAGTCCCAAAAATCCATTTTCTGATGAAAAATGATGACTCCGGACCTGTCGAACGTTCCCAAAAAGGTCAATATGGATGAAATTTTAACATTTAATCTTTTGACTCCAAATGACTGTTGGATGTGAATTATGACCTTTTCGACTAAAATAAGTGTGTTTAAAGTCATTTCTGTGCCTGAAATTGGTCAAAATTGAAGCTTTTGAGTAAGCGAAACTCTGTAAAAATGGCAATGTTGGTCACTCTGAGGGGTTAAAAAGTGGTTATTCAACATGAGGCACGATCCATTTGACATTTTGAATCATTTTTGGTACAGTCCCAAAAATCCATTTTCTGATGAAAAACGATGACTCCGGACCTGTCGAACGTTCCCAAAATGGTCAATATGGATGAAATTTTAACATTTAATCTTTTGACTCTAAATGACTGTTGGATGTGAATTATGACTTTTTCAACTAAAATAAGTGTGTTTAAAGTCATTTATGTGCCTGAAATTGGTCAAAATTAAAGCTTTTGAATAAGCAAAAACTCTGTAAAAATGGCAATTTTGGTCACTCTGAGGGGTTAAAAAGTGGTTATTCAACATGAGGCACGATCCATTTGACATTTTGAATCATTTTTGGTACAGTCCCAAAAATCCATTTTCTGATGAAAAACGATGACTCCGGACCTGTCGAACGTTCCCAAAATGGTCAATATGGATGAATTTTTAACATTTAATCTTTTGACTCCAAATGACTGTTGGATGGGAATTATGACTTTTTCAACTAAAATAAGTGTGTTTAAAGTCATTTATGTGCCTGAAATTGGTCAAAATTGAAGCTTTTGAGTAAGCAAAACTCTGTAAAAATGGCCATTTTGGTCACTCTGAGGGGTTAAAAAGTGGTTATTCAACATGAGGCACGATCCATTTGACATTTTGAATCATTTTTGGTACAGTCCCAAAAATCCATTTTCTGATGAAAAACGATGACTCCGGACCTGTCGAACGTTCCCAAAATGGTCAATATGGATGAAATTTTAACATTTAATCTTTAGACTCTAAATGACTGTTGGATGTGAATTATGACTTTTTCAACTAAAATAAGTGTGTTTAAAGTCATTTATGTGCCTGAAATTGGTCAAAATTAAAGCTTTTGAATAAGCAAAAACTCCTTAAAAATGGCAATTTTGGTCACTCTGAGGGGTTAAAAAGTGGTTATTCAACATGAGGCACGATCCATTTCACATTTTGAATCATTTTTGGTACAGTCCCAAAAATCCATTTTCTGATGAAAAACGATGACTCCGGACCTGTCGAACGTTTCCAAAATGGTCAATGTGGATGAAATTTTAACATTTGATCTTTTGACTCTAAATGACTGTTGGATGTGAATTATGACTTTTTCAACGAAATCAAGTGTGTTTAAAGTCATTTAAGTGCCTGAAATTGGTCAAAATTGAAGCTTTTGAGTAAGCAAAACTCTGTAAAAATTGCCATTTTGGTCACTCTGAGGGGTTAAAAAGTGGTTATTCAACATGAGGCACGATCCAATTGACATTTTGAATCATTTTTTGTACAGTCCCAAAAATTCATTTTCTGATGAAAAACAATGACTCCGGACCTGTCGAACGATTCCAAAATGGTCAATATGGATGAAATTTTAACATGTAATCTTTTGACTCTAAATGACTGTTTGATGTGAATTATGACTTTTTCAACTAAAATAAGTGTGTTTAAAATCATTTATGCGCCTGAAATTGGTCAAAACTAAAGCTTTTGAGTAAGCAAAAGTCTGTAAAAATGGCCATTTTGGTCACTCTGAGGGGTTAAAAAGTGGTTATTCAACATGAGGCATGATCCAATTGACATTTTGAATCATTTTTGGTACAGTCCCAAAAATCCATTTTCTGATGAAAAACGATGACTCCGGACCTGTCGAACGATTCCAAAATGGTCAATATGGATGAAATTTTAATATTTAATCTTTTGACTCTAAATGACTGTTGGATGTGAATTATGACTTTTTCAACTAAAATAAGTGTGTTTAAAGTCATTTATGTGCCTGAAATTGGTCAAAATTGAAGCTTTTGAATAAGCAAAACTCTGTAAAAATAACAATGTTGGTCACTCTGAGGGGTTAAAAAGTGGTTATTCAACATGAGGCACGATCCATTTGACATTTTGAATCATTTTTGGTACAGTCCCAAAAATCCATTTTCTGATGAAAAACGATGACTCTGGACCTGTCGAACGATTCCAAAATGGTAAATATGGATGAAATTTTAACATTTAATCTTTTGACTCTAAATGACTGTTGGATGTGAATTATGACTTTTTCAACTAAAATAAGTGTGTTTAAAGTCATTTATGTGCCTGAAATTGGTCAAAATTAAAGCTTTTGAATAAGCAAAAACTCTGTAAAAATGGCAATTTTGGTCACTCTGAGGGGTTAAAAAGTGGTTATTCAACATGAGGCACGATCCATTTGACATTTTGAATCATTTTTGGTACAGTCCCAAAAATCCATTTTCTGATGAAAAACGATGACTCCGGACCTGTCGAACGATTCCAAAATGGTCAATATGGATGAAATTTTAACATTTAATCTTTTGACTCTAAATGACTGTTGGATGTGAATTATGACTTTTTCAACTAAAATAAGTGTGTTTAAAGTCATTTATGTGCCTGAAATTGGTCAAAATTAAAGCTTTTGAATAAGCAAAAACTCTGTAAAAATGGCAATTTTGGTCACTCTGAGGAGTTAAAAAGTGGTTATTCAACATGAGGCACGATCCATTTGACATTTTGAATCATTTTTGGTACAGTCCCAAAAATCCATTTTCTGATGAAAAACGATGACTCCGGACCTGTCGAACGTTCCCAAAATGGTCAATATGGATGAAATTTTAACATTTAATCTTTTGACTCCAAATGACTGTTGGATGGGAATTATGACTTTTTCAACTAAAATAAGTGTGTTTAAAGTCATTTATGTGCCTGAAATTGGTCAAAATTAAAGCTTTTGAATAAGCAAAAACTCTGTAAAAATGGCAATGCTGGTCACTCTGAGGGGTTAAAAAGTGGTTATTCAACATGAGGCACGATCCATTTGACATTTTGAATAATTTTTGGTACAGTCCCAAAAATCCATTTTCTGATGAAAAACGATGACTCCGGACCTGTCGAACGTTTCCAAAATGGTCAATATGGATGAAATTTTAACATTTAATCTTTTGACTCTAAATGACTGTTGGATGTGAATTATGACTTTTTCAACTAAATCAAGTGTGTTTAAAGTCATTTATGTGCCTGAAATTGGTCAAAATTGAAGCTTTTGAGTAAGCAAAACTCTGCAAAAATGGCCATTTTGGTCACTCTGAGGGGTTAAAAAGTGGTTATTCAACATGAGGCACGATCCAATTGACATTTTGAATCATTTTTGGTACAGTCCCACAAATCCATTTTCTGATGAAAAACGATGACTCCGGACCTGTCGAACGTTCCCAAAATGGTCAATATGGATGAAATTTTAACATTTAATCTTTTGACTCCAAATGACTGTTGGATGGGAATTATGACTTTTTCAACTAAAATAAGTGTGTTTAAAGTCATTTATGTGCCTGAAATTGGTCAAAATTGAAGCTTTTGAGTAAGCAAAACTCTGTAAAAATTGCCATTTTGGTCACTCTGAGGGGTTAAAAAGTGGTTATTCAACATGAGGCACGATCCAATTGACATTTTGAATCATTTTTGGTACAGTCCCAAAAATTCATTTTCTGATGAAAAACGATGACTCCGGACCTGTCGAACGATTCCAAAATGGTCAATATGGATGAAATTTTAACATGTAATCTTTTGACTCTAAATGACTGTTGGATGTGAATTATGACTTTTTCAACTAAAATAAGTGTGTTTAAAGTCATTTATGTGCCTGAAATTGGTCAAAATTGAAGCTTTTGAATAAGCAAAACTCTGTAAAAATAACAATGTTGGTCACTCTGAGGGGTTAAAAAGTGGTTATTCAACATGAGGCACGATCCATTTGACATTTTGAACCATTTTTGGTACAGTCCCAAAAATCCATTTTCTGATGAAAAACGATGACTCCGGACCTGTCGAACGATTCCAAAATGGTCAATATGGATGAAATTTTAACATTTAATCTTTTGACTCTAAATGACTGTTGGATGTGAATTATGACTTTTTCAACGAAATCAAGTGTGTTTAAAGTCATTTATGTGCCTGAAATTGGTCAAAATTGAAGCTTTTGAGTAAGCAAAACTCTGTAAAAATTGCCATTTTGGTCACTCTGAGGGGTTAAAAAGTGGTTATTCAACATGAGGCACGATCCAATTGACATTTTGAATCATTTTTGGTACAGTCCCAAAAATCCATTTTCTGATGAAAAACGATGACTCCGGACCTGTCGAATGTTCCCAAAATGGTCAATATGGATGAAATTTTAACATTTAATCTTTAGACTCTAAATGACTGTTTGATGTGAATTATGACTTTTTCAACTAAAATAAGTGTGTTTAAAGTCATTTATGTGCCTGAAATTGGTCAAAATTAAAGCTTTTGAATAAGCAAAAACTCTGTAAAAATAGCAATTTTGGTCACTCTGAGGGGTTAAAAAGTGGTTATTCAACATGAGGCACGATCCATTTGACATTTTGAATCATTTTTGGTACAGTCCCAAAAATCCATTTTCTGATGAAAAACGATGACTCCGGACCTGTCGAACGTTTCCAAAATGGTCAATATGGATGAAATTTTAACATTTAATCTTTTGACTCCAAATGACTGTTGGATGGGAATTATGACTTTTTCAACTAAAATAAGTGTGTTTAAAGTCATTTATGTGCCTGAAATTGGTCAAAATTAAAGCTTTTGAATAAGCAAAAACTCTGTAAAAATGGCAATTTTGGTCACTCTGAGGGGTTAAAAAGTGGTTATTCAACATGAGGCACGATCCATTTGACATTTTGAATCATTTTTGGTACAGTCCCAAAAATCCATTTTCTGATGAAAAACGATGACTCCGGACCAGTCGAACGTTTCCAAAATGGTCAATATGGATGAAATTTTAACATTTAATCTTTTGACTCTAAATGACTGTTGGATGTGAATTATGACTTTTTCAACTAAAATAAGTGTGTTTAAAGTCATTTATGTGCCTGAAATTGGTCAAAATTAAAGCTTTTGAATAAGCAAAAACTCTGTAAAAATGGCCATTTTGGTCACTCTGAGGGGTCAAAAAGTGGTTATTCAACATGAGGCACGATCCATTTGACATTTTGAATCATTTTTGGTACAGTCCCAAAAATCCATTTTCTGATGAAAAACGATGACTCCGGACCTGTCGAACGTTTCCAAAATGGTCAATATGGATGAAATTTTAACATTTAATCTTTTGACTCTAAATGACTGTTGGATGTGAATTATGACTTTTTCAACTAAATCAAGTGTGTTTAAAGTCATTTATGTGCCTGAAATTGGTCAAAATTGAAGCTTTTGAATAAGCAAAAACTCTGTAAAAATGGCCATTTTGGTCACTCTGAGGGGTTAAAAAGTGGTTATTCAACATGAGGCACGATCCATTTGACATTTTGAATCATTTTTGGTACAGTCCCAAAAATTCATTTTCTGATGAAAAACGATGACTCCGGACCTGTCGAACGTTTCCAAAATGGTCAATATGGATGAAATTTTAACATTTAATCTTTTGACTCTAAATGACTGTTGGATGTGAATTATGACTTTTTCAACTAAAATAAGTGTGTTTAAAGTCATTTATGTGCCTGAAATTGGTCAAAATTAAAGCTTTTGAATAAGCAAAAACTCTGTAAAAATGGCAATTTTGGTCACTCTGAGGAGTTAAAAAGTGGTTATTCAACATGAGGCACGATCCATTTGACATTTTGAATCATTTTTGGTACAGTCCCAAAAATCCATTTTCTGATGAAAAACGATGACTCCGGACCTGTCGAACGTTCCCAAAATGGTCAATATGGATGAAATTTTAACATTTAATCTTTTGACTCCAAATGACTGTTGGATGGGAATTATGACTTTTTCAACTAAAATAAGTGTGTTTAAAGTCATTTATGTGCCTGAAATTGGTCAAAATTAAAGCTTTTGAATAAGCAAAAACTCTGTAAAAATGGCAATGCTGGTCACTCTGAGGGGTTAAAAAGTGGTTATTCAACATGAGGCACGATCCATTTGACATTTTGAATAATTTTTGGTACAGTCCCAAAAATCCATTTTCTGATGAAAAACGATGACTCCGGACCTGTCGAACGTTTCCAAAATGGTCAATATGGATGAAATTTTAACATTTAATCTTTTGACTCTAAATGACTGTTGGATGTGAATTATGACTTTTTCAACTAAATCAAGTGTGTTTAAAGTCATTTATGTGCCTGAAATTGGTCAAAATTGAAGCTTTTGAGTAAGCAAAACTCTGCAAAAATGGCCATTTTGGTCACTCTGAGGGGTTAAAAAGTGGTTATTCAACATGAGGCACGATCCAATTGACATTTTGAATCATTTTTGGTACAGTCCCACAAATCCATTTTCTGATGAAAAACGATGACTCCGGACCTGTCGAACGTTCCCAAAATGGTCAATATGGATGAAATTTTAACATTTAATCTTTTGACTCCAAATGACTGTTGGATGGGAATTATGACTTTTTCAACTAAAATAAGTGTGTTTAAAGTCATTTATGTGCCTGAAATTGGTCAAAATTGAAGCTTTTGAGTAAGCAAAACTCTGTAAAAATTGCCATTTTGGTCACTCTGAGGGGTTAAAAAGTGGTTATTCAACATGAGGCACGATCCAATTGACATTTTGAATCATTTTTGGTACAGTCCCAAAAATTCATTTTCTGATGAAAAACGATGACTCCGGACCTGTCGAACGATTCCAAAATGGTCAATATGGATGAAATTTTAACATGTAATCTTTTGACTCTAAATGACTGTTGGATGTGAATTATGACTTTTTCAACTAAAATAAGTGTGTTTAAAGTCATTTATGTGCCTGAAATTGGTCAAAATTGAAGCTTTTGAATAAGCAAAACTCTGTAAAAATAACAATGTTGGTCACTCTGAGGGGTTAAAAAGTGGTTATTCAACATGAGGCACGATCCATTTGACATTTTGAACCATTTTTGGTACAGTCCCAAAAATCCATTTTCTGATGAAAAACGATGACTCCGGACCTGTCGAACGATTCCAAAATGGTCAATATGGATGAAATTTTAACATTTAATCTTTTGACTCTAAATGACTGTTGGATGTGAATTATGACTTTTTCAACGAAATCAAGTGTGTTTAAAGTCATTTATGTGCCTGAAATTGGTCAAAATTGAAGCTTTTGAGTAAGCAAAACTCTGTAAAAATTGCCATTTTGGTCACTCTGAGGGGTTAAAAAGTGGTTATTCAACATGAGGCACGATCCAATTGACATTTTGAATCATTTTTGGTACAGTCCCAAAAATCCATTTTCTGATGAAAAACGATGACTCCGGACCTGTCGAATGTTCCCAAAATGGTCAATATGGATGAAATTTTAACATTTAATCTTTAGACTCTAAATGACTGTTTGATGTGAATTATGACTTTTTCAACTAAAATAAGTGTGTTTAAAGTCATTTATGTGCCTGAAATTGGTCAAAATTAAAGCTTTTGAATAAGCAAAAACTCTGTAAAAATAGCAATTTTGGTCACTCTGAGGGGTTAAAAAGTGGTTATTCAACATGAGGCACGATCCATTTGACATTTTGAATCATTTTTGGTACAGTCCCAAAAATCCATTTTCTGATGAAAAACGATGACTCCGGACCTGTCGAACGTTTCCAAAATGGTCAATATGGATGAAATTTTAACATTTAATCTTTTGACTCCAAATGACTGTTGGATGGGAATTATGACTTTTTCAACTAAAATAAGTGTGTTTAAAGTCATTTATGTGCCTGAAATTGGTCAAAATTAAAGCTTTTGAATAAGCAAAAACTCTGTAAAAATGGCAATTTTGGTCACTCTGAGGGGTTAAAAAGTGGTTATTCAACATGAGGCACGATCCATTTGACATTTTGAATCATTTTTGGTACAGTCCCAAAAATCCATTTTCTGATGAAAAACGATGACTCCGGACCAGTCGAACGTTTCCAAAATGGTCAATATGGATGAAATTTTAACATTTAATCTTTTGACTCTAAATGACTGTTGGATGTGAATTATGACTTTTTCAACTAAAATAAGTGTGTTTAAAGTCATTTATGTGCCTGAAATTGGTCAAAATTAAAGCTTTTGAATAAGCAAAAACTCTGTAAAAATGGCCATTTTGGTCACTCTGAGGGGTCAAAAAGTGGTTATTCAACATGAGGCACGATCCATTTGACATTTTGAATCATTTTTGGTACAGTCCCAAAAATCCATTTTCTGATGAAAAACGATGACTCCGGACCTGTCGAACGTTTCCAAAATGGTCAATATGGATGAAATTTTAACATTTAATCTTTTGACTCTAAATGACTGTTGGATGTGAATTATGACTTTTTCAACTAAATCAAGTGTGTTTAAAGTCATTTATGTGCCTGAAATTGGTCAAAATTGAAGCTTTTGAATAAGCAAAAACTCTGTAAAAATGGCCATTTTGGTCACTCTGAGGGGTTAAAAAGTGGTTATTCAACATGAGGCACGATCCATTTGACATTTTGAATCATTTTTGGTACAGTCCCAAAAATTCATTTTCTGATGAAAAACGATGACTCCGGACCTGTCGAACGTTTCCAAAATGGTCAATATGGATGAAATTTTAACATTTAATCTTTTGACTCTAAATGACTGTTGGATGTGAATTATGACTTTTTCAACTAAAATAAGTGTGTTTAAAGTCATTTATGTGCCTGAAATTGGTCAAAATTGAAGCTTTTGAGTAAGCAAAACTCTGTAAAAATGGCCATTTTGGTCACTCTGAGGGGTTAAAAAGTGGTTATTCAACATGAGGCACGATCCAATTGACATTTTGAATCATTTTTGGTACAGTCCCAAAAATCCATTTTCTGATGAAAAACGATGACTCCGGACCTGTCGAACGATCCCAAAATGGTCAATATGGATGAAATTTTAACATTTAATCTTTTGACTCCAAATGACTGTTGGATGTGAATTATGACCTTTTCGACTAAAATAAGTGTGTTTAAAGTCATTTCTGTGCCTGAAATTGGTCAAAATTGAAGCTTTTGAGTGAGCGAAACTCTGTAAAAATGGCAATGTTGGTCACTCTGAGGGGTTAAAAAGTGGTTATTCAACATGAGGCACGATCCATTTGACATTTTGAATCATTTTTGGTACAGTCCCAAAAATCCATTTTCTGATGAAAAACGATGACTCCGGACCTGTCGAACGTTCCCAAAATGGTCAATATGGATGAAATTTTAACATTTAATCTTTTGACTCTAAATGACTGTTGGATGTGAATTATGACTTTTTCAACTAAAATAAGTGTGTTTAAAGTCATTTATGTGCCTGAAATTGGTCAAAATTAAAGCTTTTGAATAAGCAAAAACTCTGTAAAAATGGCAATTTTGGTCACTCTGAGGGGTTAAAACGTGGTTATTCAACATGAGGCACGATCCATTTGACATTTTGAATCATTTTTGGTACAGTCCCAAAAATCCATTTTCTGATGAAAAACGATGACTCCGGACCTGTCGAACGTTCCCAAAATGGTCAATATGGATGAAATTTTAACATTTAATCTTTTGACTCCAAATGACTGTTGGATGGGAATTATGACTTTTTCAACTAAAATAAGTGTGTTTAAAGTCATTTATGTGCCTGAAATTGGTCAAAATTGAAGCTTTTGAGTAAGCAAAACTCTGTAAAAATGGCCATTTTGGTCACTCTGAGGTGTTAAAAAGTGGTTATTCAACATGAGGCACGATCCATTTGACATTTTGAATCATTTTTGGTACAGTCCCAAAAATCCATTTTCTGATGAAAAACGATGACTCCGGACCTGTCGAACGTTACCAAAATGGTCAATATGGATGAAATTTTAACATTTAATCTTTAGACTCTAAATGACTGTTGGATGTGAATTATGACTTTTTCAACTAAAATAAGTGTGTTTAAAGTCATTTATGTGCCTGAAATTGGTCAAAAATAAAGCTTTTGAATAAGCAAAAACTCTGTAAAAATGGCAATTTTGGTCACTCTGAGGGGTTAAAAAGTGGTTATTCAACATGAGGCACGATCCATTTGACATTTTGAATCATTTTTGGTACAGTCCCAAAAATCCATTTTCTGATGAAAAACGATGACTCCGGACCTGTCGAACGTTTCCAAAATGGTCAATATGGATGAAATTTTAACATTTAATCTTTTGACTCTAAATGACTGTTGGATGTGAATTATGACTTTTTCAACGAAATCAAGTGTGTTTAAAGTCATTTATGTGCCTGAAATCGGTCAAAATTGAAGCTTTTGAGTAAGCAAAACTCTGTAAAAATTGCCATTTTGGTCACTCTGAGGGGTTAAAAAGTGGTTATTCAACATGAGGCACGATCCAATTGACATTTTGAATCATTTTTGGTACAGTCCCAAAAATTCATTTTCTGATGAAAAACGATGACTCCGGACCTGTCGAACGATTCCAAAATGGTCAATATGGATGAAATTTTAACATGTAATCTTTTGACTCTAAATGACTGTTGGATGTGAATTATGACTTTTTCAACTAAAATAAGTGTGTTTAAAGTCATTTATGTGCCTGAAATTGGTCAAAATTGAAGCTTTTGAATAAGCAAAACTCTGTAAAAATAACAATGTTGGTCACTCTGAGGGGTTAAAAAGTGGTTATTCAACATGAGGCACGATCCATTTGACATTTTGAATCATTTTTGGTACAGTCCCAAAAATCCATTTTCTGATGAAAAACGATGACTCCGGACCTGTCGAACGATTCCAAAATGGTCAATATGGATGAAATTTTAACATTTAATCTTTTGACTCTAAATGACTGTTGGATGTGAATTATGACTTTTTCAACTAAAATAAGTGTGTTTAAAGTCATTTATGTGCCGGAAATTGGTCAAAATTAAAGCTTTTGAATAAGCAAAAACTCTGTAAAAATGGCAATTTTGGTCACTCTGAGGAGTTAAAAAGTGGTTATTCAACATGACGCACGATCCATTTGACATTTTGAATCATTTTTGGTACAGTCCCAAAAATCCATTTTCTGATGAAAAACGATGATTCCGGACCTGTCGAACGATTCCAAAATGGTCAATATGGATGAAATTTTAACATTTAATCTTTTGACTCTAAATGACTGTTGGATGTGAATTATGACTTTTTCAACTAAAATAAGTGTGTTTAAAGTCATTTATGTGCCTGAAATTGGTCAAAATTAAAGCTTTTGAATAAGCAAAAACTCTGTAAAAATGGCAATTTTGGTCACTCTGAGGAGTTAAAAAGTGGTTATTCAACATGAGGCACGATCCATTTGACATTTTGAATCATTTTTGGTACAGTCCCAAAAATCCATTTTCTGATGAAAAACGATGACTCCGGACCTGTCGAACGTTCCCAAAATGGTCAATATGGATGAAATTTTAACATTTAATCTTTTGACTCCAAATGACTGTTGGATGGGAATTATGACTTTTTCAACTAAAATAAGTGTGTTTAAAGTTATTTATGTGCCTGAAATTGGTCAAAATTGAAGCTTTTGAGTAAGCAAAACTCTGTAAAAATGGCAATGTTGGTCACTCTGAGGGGTTAAAAAGTGGTTATTCAACATGAGGCATGATCCAATTGACATTTTGAATCATTTTTGGTACAGTCCCAAAAATCCATTTTCTGATGAAAAACGATGACTCCGGACCTGTCGAACGTTCCCAAAATGGTCAATATGGATGAAATTTTAACATTTAATCTTTTGACTCTAAATGACTGTTGGATGTGAATTATGACTTTTTCAACTAAAATAAGTGTGTTTAAAGTCATTTATGTGCCTGAAATTGGTCAAAATTAAAGCTTTTGAATAAGCAAAAACTCTGTAAAAATGGCAATTTTGGTCACTCTGAGGGGTTAAAAAGTGTTTATTCAACATGAGGCACGATCCATTTGACATTTTGAATCATTTTTGGTACAGTCCCAAAAATCCATTTTCTGATGAAAAACGATGACTCCGGACCTGTCGAACGTTTCCAAAATGGTCAATATGGATGAAATTTTAACATTTAATCTTTTGACTCTAAATGACTGTTGGATGTGAATTATGACTTTTTCAACTAAATCAAGTGTGTTTAAAGTCATTTATGTGCCTGAAATTGGTCAAAATTGAAGCTTTTGAGTAAGCAAAACTCTGTAAAAATGGCCATTTTGGTCACTCTGAGGGGTTAAAAAGTGGTCATTCAACATGAGGCACGATCCAATTGACATTTTGAATCATTTTTGGTACAGTCCCAAAAATTCATTTTCTGATGAAAAACGATGACTCCGGACCTGTCGAACGATTCCAAAATGGTCAATATGGATGAAATTTTAACATGTAATCTTTTGACTCTAAATGACTGTTGGATGTGAATTATGACTTTTTCAACTAAAATAAGTGTGTTTAAAGTCATTTATGTGCCTGAAATTGGTCAAAATTGAAGCTTTTGAATAAGCAAAACTCTGTAAAAATAACAATGTTGGTCACTCTGAGGGGTTAAAAAGTGGTTATTCAACATGAGGCACGATCCATTTGACATTTTGAATCATTTTTGGTACAGTCCCAAAAATCCATTTTCTGATGAAAAACGATGACTCCGGACCTGTCGAACGATTCCAAAATGGTCAATATGGATGAAATTTTAACATTTAATCTTTTGACTCTAAATGACTGTTGGATGTGAATTATGACTTTTTCAACTAAAATAAGTGTGTTTAAAGTCATTTATGTGCCTGAAATTGGTCAAAATTAAAGCTTTTGAATAAGCAAAAACTCTGTAAAAATGGCAATTTTGGTCACTCTGAGGAGTTAAAAAGTGGTTATTCAACATGACGCACGATCCATTGGACATTTTGAATCATTTTTGGTACAGTCCCAAAAATCCATTTTCTGATGAAAAACGATGACTCCGGACCTCTCGAACGATTCCAAAATGGTCAATATGGATGAAATTTTAACATTTAATCTTTTGACTCTAAATGACTGTTGGATGTGAATTATGACTTTTTCAACTAAAATAAGTGTGTTTAAAGTCATTTATGTGCCTGAAATTGGTCAAAATTAAAGCTTTTGAATAAGCAAAAACTCTGTAAAAATGGCAATTTTGGTCACTCTGAGGAGTTAAAAAGTGGTTATTCAACATGAGGCACGATCCATTTGACATTTTGAATCATTTTTGGTACAGTCCCAAAAATCCATTTTCTGATGAAAAACGATGACTCCGGACCTGTCGAACGTTCCCAAAATGGTCAATATGGATGAAATTTTAACATTTAATCTTTTGACTCCAAATGACTGTTGGATGGGAATTATGACTTTTTCAACTAAAATAAGTGTGTTTAAAGTTATTTATGTGCCTGAAATTGGTCAAAATTGAAGCTTTTGAGTAAGCAAAACTCTGTAAAAATGGCAATGTTGGTCACTCTGAGGGGTTAAAAAGTGGTTATTCAACATGAGGCATGATCCAATTGACATTTTGAATCATTTTTGGTACAGTCCCAAAAATCCATTTTCTGATGAAAAACGATGACTCCGGACCTGTCGAACGATTCCAAAATGGTCAATATGGATGAAATTTTAACATTTAATCTTTTGACTCTAAATGACTGTTGGATGTGAATTATGACTTTTTCAACTAAAATAAGTGTGTTTAAAGTCATTTATGTGCCTGAAATTGGTCAAAATTAAAGCTTTTGAATAAGCAAAAACTCTGTAAAAATGGCAATTTTGGTCACTCTGAGGAGTTAAAAAGTGGTTATTCAACATGAGGCACGATCCATTTGACATTTTGAATCATTTTTGGTACAGTCCCAAAAATCCATTTTCTGATGAAAAACGATGACTCCGGACCTGTCGAACGTTCCCAAAATGGTCAATATGGATGAAATTTTAACATTTAATCTTTTGACTCCAAATGACTGTTGGATGGGAATTATGACTTTTTCAACTAAAATAAGTGTGTTTAAAGTTATTTATGTGCCTGAAATTGGTCAAAATTGAAGCTTTTGAGTAAGCAAAACTCTGTAAAAATGGCAATGTTGGTCACTCTGAGGGGTTAAAAAGTGGTTATTCAACATGAGGCATGATCCAATTGACATTTTGAATCATTTTTGGTACAGTCCCAAAAATCCATTTTCTGATGAAAAACGATGACTCCGGACCTGTCGAACGTTCCCAAAATGGTCAATATGGATGAAATTTCAACATTTAATCTTTTGACTCTAAATGACTGTTGGATGTGAATTATGACTTTTTCAACTAAAATAAGTGTGTTTGAAGTCATTTATGTGCCTGAAATTGGTCAAAATTAAAGCTTTTGAATAAGCAAAAACTCTGTAAAAATGGCAATTTTGGTCACTCTGAGGAGTTAAAAAGTGGTTATTCAACATGAGGCACGATCCAGTTGACATTTTGAATCATTTTTGGTACAGTCCCAAAAATCCATTTTCTGATGAAAAACGATGACTCCGGACCTGTCGAACGTTCCCAAAATGGTCAATATGGATGAAATTTTAACATTTAATCTTTAGACTCTAAATGACTGTTGGACGTGAATTATGACTTTTTCAACTAAAATAAGTGTGTTTAAAGTCATTTATGTGCCTGAAATTGGTCAAAATTAAAGCTTTTGAATAAGCAAAAACTCTGTAAAAATGGCAATTTTGGTCACTCTGAGGGGTTAAAAAGTGTTTATTCAACATGAGGCACGATCCATTTGACATTTTGAATCATTTTTGGTACAGTCCCAAAAATCAATTTTCTGATGAAAAACGATGACTCCGGACCTGTCGAACGTTTCCAAAATGGTCAATATGGATGAAATTTTAACATTTAATCTTTTGACTCTAAATGACTGTTGGATGTGAATTATGACTTTTTCAACTAAATCAAGTGTGTTTAAAGTCATTTATGTGCCTGAAATTGGTCAAAATTGAAGCTTTTGAGTAAGCAAAACTCTGTAAAAATGGCCATTTTGGTCACTCTGAGGGGTTAAAAAGTGGTTATTCAACATGAGGCACGATCCAATTGACATTTTGAATCATTTTTGGTACAGTCCCAAAAATCCATTTTCTGATGAAAAATGATGACTCCGGACCTGTCGAACGATTCCAAAATGGTCAATATGGATGAAATTTTAACATGTAATCTTTTGACTCTAAATGACTGTTGGATGTGAATTATGACTTTTTCAACTAAAATAAGTGTGTTTAAAATCATTTATGCGCCTGAAATTGGTCAAAATTAAAGCTTTTGAGTAAGCAAAACTCTGTAAAAATGGCCATTTTGGTAACTCTGAAGGGTTAAAAAGTGGTTATTCAACATGAGGCACGATCCAATTGACATTTTGAATCATTTTTGGTACAGTCCCAATAATCCATTTTCTGATGAATAACGATGACTCCGGACCTGTCGAACGATTCCAAAATGGTCAATATGGATGAAATTTTAACATTTAATCTTTTGACTCTAAATGACTGTTGGATGTGAATTATGACTTTTTCAACTAAAATAAGTGTGTTTAAAGTCATTTATGTGCCTGAAATTGGTCAAAATTAAAGCTTTTGAATAAGCAAAAACTCTTTAAAAATGGCAATTTTGGTCACTCTGAGGGGTTAAAAAGTGGTTATTCAACATGAGGCACGATCTATTTGACATTTTGAATCATTTTTGGTACAGTCCCAAAAATCCAATTTCTGATGAAAAACAATGACTCCGGACCTGTCGAACGTTCCCAAAATGGTCAATATGGATGAAATTTTAACATTTAATCTTTTGACTCCAAATGACTGTTGGATGGGAATTATGACTTTTTCAACTAAAATAAGTGTGTTTAAAGTCATTTATGTGCCTGAAATTGGTCAAATTGAAGCTTTTGAGTAAGCAAAACTCTGTAAAAATGGCAATGTTGGTCACTCTGAGGGGTTAAAAAGTGGTTATTCAACATGAGGCATGATCCATTTGACATTTTGAATCCTTTTTGGCACAGTCCCAAAAATCCATTTTCTGATGAAAAACGATGACTCCGAACCTGTCGAACGTTTCCAAAATGGTCAATATGGATGAAATTTTAACATTTAATCTTTTGACTCTAAATGACTGTTGGATGTGAATTATGACTTTTTCAACTAAAATAAGTGTATTTAAAGTCATTTCTGTGCCTGAAATTGGTCAAAATTGAAGCTTTTGAGTAAGCGAAAACTCTGTAAAAATGGCAATTTTGGTCACTCTGAGGGGTTAAAAAGTGGTTATTCAACATGAGGCACGATCCATTTGACATTTTGAATCATTTTTGGTACAGTCCCAAAAATCCATTTTCTGATGAAAAACGATGACTCCGGACCTGTCGAACGTTTCCAAAATGGTCAATATGGATGAAATTTTAACATTTATTCTTTTGACTCTAAATGACTGTTGGATGAGAATTATGACTTTTTCAACTAAATCAAGTGTGTTTAATGTCATTTATGTGCCTGAAATTGGTCAAAATTGAAGCTTTTGAATAAGCAAAACTCTGTAAAAATAACAATGTTGGTCACTCTGAGGGGTTAAAAAGTGGTTATTCAACATGAGGCACGATCCATTTGACATTTTGAATCATTTTTGGTACAGTCCCAAAAATCCATTTTCTGATGAAAAACGATGACTCTGGACCTGTCGAACGATTCCAAAATGGTAAATATGGATGAAATTTTAACATTTAATCTTTTGACTCTAAATGACTGTTGGATGTGAATTATGACTTTTTCAACTAAAATAAGTGTGTTTAAAGTCATTTATGTGCCTGAAATTGGTCAAAATTAAAGCTTTTGAATAAGCAAAAACTCTGTAAAAATGGCAATTTTGGTCACTCTGAGGGGTTAAAAAGTGGTTATTCAACATGAGGCACGATCCATTTGACATTTTGAATCATTTTTGGTACAGTCCCAAAAATCCATTTTCTGATGAAAAACGATGACTCCGGACCTGTCGAACGATTCCAAAATGGTCAATATGGATGAAATTTTAACATTTAATCTTTTGACTCTAAATGACTGTTGGATGTGAATTATGACTTTTTCAACTAAAATAAGTGTGTTTAAAGTCATTTATGTGCCTGAAATTGGTCAAAATTAAAGCTTTTGAATAAGCAAAAACTCTGTAAAAATGGCAATTTTGGTCACTCTGAGGAGTTAAAAAGTGGTTATTCAACATGAGGCACGATCCATTTGACATTTTGAATCATTTTTGGTACAGTCCCAAAAATCCATTTTCTGATGAAAAACGATGACTCCGGACCTGTCGAACGTTCCCAAAATGGTCAATATGGATGAAATTTTAACATTTAATCTTTTGACTCCAAATGACTGTTGGATGGGAATTATGACTTTTTCAACTAAAATAAGTGTGTTTAAAGTCATTTATGTGCCTGAAATTGGTCAAAATTGAAGCGTTTGAGTAAGCAAAACTCTGCAAAAATGGCCATTTTGGTCACTCTGAGGGGTTAAAAAGTGGTTATTCAACATGAGGCACGATCCAATTGACATTTTGAATCATTTTTGGTACAGTCCCACAAATCCATTTTCTGATGAAAAACGATGACTCCGGACCTGTCGAACGTTCCCAAAATGGTCAATATGGATGAAATTTTAACATTTAATCTTTTGACTCCAAATGACTGTTGGATGGGAATTATGACTTTTTCAACTAAAATAAGTGTGTTTAAAGTCATTTATGTGCCTGAAATTGGTCAAAATTGAAGCTTTTGAGTAAGCAAAACTCTGTAAAAATTGCCATTTTGGTCACTCTGAGGGGTTAAAAAGTGGTTATTCAACATGAGGCACGATCCAATTGACATTTTGAATCATTTTTGGTACAGTCCCAAAAATTCATTTTCTGATGAAAAACGATGACTCCGGACCTGTCGAACGATTCCAAAATGGTCAATATGGATGAAATTTTAACATGTAATCTTTTGACTCTAAATGACTGTTGGATGTGAATTATGACTTTTTCAACTAAAATAAGTGTGTTTAAAGTCATTTATGTGCCTGAAATTGGTCAAAATTGAAGCTTTTGAATAAGCAAAACTCTGTAAAAATAACAATGTTGGTCACTCTGAGGGGTTAAAAAGTGGTTATTCAACATGAGGCACGATCCATTTGACATTTTGAATCATTTTTGGTACAGTCCCAAAAATCCATTTTCTGATGAAAAACGATGACTCCGGACCTGTCGAACGATTCCAAAATGGTCAATATGGATGAAATTTTAACATTTAATCTTTTGACTCTAAATGACTGTTGGATGTGAATTATGACTTTTTCAACTAAAATAAGTGTGTTTAAAGTCATTTATGTGCCGGAAATTGGTCAAAATTAAAGCTTTTGAATAAGCAAAAACTCTGTAAAAATGGCAATTTTGGTCACTCTGAGGAGTTAAAAAGTGGTTATTCAACATGACGCACGATCCATTTGACATTTTGAATCATTTTTGGTACAGTCCCAAAAATCCATTTTCTGATGAAAAACGATGATTCCGGACCTGTCGAACGATTCCAAAATGGTTAATATGGATGAAATTTTAACATTTAATCTTTTGACTCTAAATGACTGTTGGATGTGAATTATGACTTTTTCAACTAAAATAAGTGTGTTTAAAGTCATTTATGTGCCTGAAATTGGTCAAAATTAAAGCTTTTGAATAAGCAAAAACTCTGTAAAAATGGCAATTTTGGTCACTCTGAGGAGTTAAAAAGTGGTTATTCAACATGAGGCACGATCCATTTGACATTTTGAATCATTTTTGGTACAGTCCCAAAAATCCATTTTCTGATGAAAAACGATGACTCCGGACCTGTCGAACGTTCCCAAAATGGTCAATATGGATGAAATTTTAACATTTAATCTTTTGACTCCAAATGACTGTTGGATGGGAATTATGACTTTTTCAACTAAAATAAGTGTGTTTAAAGTTATTTATGTGCCTGAAATTGGTCAAAATTGAAGCTTTTGAGTAAGCAAAACTCTGTAAAAATGGCAATGTTGGTCACTCTGAGGGGTTAAAAAGTGGTTATTCAACATGAGGCATGATCCAATTGACATTTTGAATCATTTTTGGTACAGTCCCAAAAATCCATTTTCTGATGAAAAACGATGACTCCGGACCTGTCGAACGTTCCCAAAATGGTCAATATGGATGAAATTTTAACATTTAATCTTTAGACTCTAAATGACTATTGGACGTGAATTATGACTTTTTCAACTAAAATAAGTGTGTTTAAAGTCATTTATGTGCCTGAAATTGGTCAAAATTAAAGCTTTTGAATAAGCAAAAACTCTGTAAAAATGGCAATTTTGGTCACTCTGAGGGGTTAAAAAGTGTTTATTCAACATGAGGCACGATCCATTTGACATTTTGAATCATTTTTGGTACAGTCCCAAAAATCCATTTTCTGATGAAAAACGATGACTCCGGACCTGTCGAACGTTTCCAAAATGGTCAATATGGATGAAATTTTAACATTTAATCTTTTGACTCTAAATGACTGTTGGATGTGAATTATGACTTTTTCAACTAAATCAAGTGTGTTTAAAGTCATTTATGTGCCTGAAATTGGTCAAAATTGAAGCTTTTGAGTAAGCAAAACTCTGTAAAATGGCCATTTTGGTCACTCTGAGGGGTTAAAAAGTGGTTATTCAACATGAGGCACGATCCAATTGACATTTTGAATCATTTTTGGTACAGTCCCAAAAATTCATTTTCTGATGAAAAACGATGACTCCGGACCTGTCGAACGATTCCAAAATGGTCAATATGGATGAAATTTTAACATGTAATCTTTTGACTCTAAATGACTGTTGGATGTGAATTATGACTTTTTCAACTAAAATAAGTGTGTTTAAAGTCATTTATGTGCCTGAAATTGGTCAAAATTGAAGCTTTTGAATAAGCAAAACTCTGTAAAAATAACAATGTTGGTCACTCTGAGGGGTTAAAAAGTGGTTATTCAACATGAGGCACGATCCATTTGACATTTTGAATCATTTTTGGTACAGTCCCAAAAATCCATTTTCTGATGAAAAACGATGACTCCGGACCTGTCGAAAGATTCCAAAATGGTCAATATGGATGAAATTTTAACATTTAATCTTTTGACTCTAAATGACTGTTGGATGTGAATTATGACTTTTTCAACTAAAATAAGTGTGTTTAAAGTCATTTATGTGCCTGAAATTGGTCAAAATTAAAGCTTTTGAATAAGCAAAAACTCTGTAAAAATGGCAATTTTGGTCACTCTGAGGAGTTAAAAAGTGGTTATTCAACATGACGCACGATCCATTGGACATTTTGAATCATTTTTGGTACAGTCCCAAAAATCCATTTTCTGATGAAAAACGATGACTCCGGACCTGTCGAACGATTCCAAAATGGTCAATATGGATGAAATTTTAACATTTAATCTTTTGACTCTAAATGACTGTTGGATGTGAATTATGACTTTTTCAACTAAAATAAGTGTGTTTAAAGTCATTTATGTGCCTGAAATTGGTCAAAATTAAAGCTTTTGAATAAGCAAAAACTCTGTAAAAATGGCAATTTTGGTCACTCTGAGGAGTTAAAAAGTGGTTATTCAACATGAGGCACGATCAATTTGACAGTTTGAATCATTTTTGGTACAGTCCCAAAAATCCATTTTCTGATGAAAAACGATGACTCCGGACCTGTCGAACGTTCCCAAAATGGTCAATATGGATGAAATTTTAACATTTAATCTTTTGACTCCAAATGACTGTTGGATGGGAATTATGACTTTTTCAACTAAAATAAGTGTGTTTAAAGTTATTTATGTGCCTGAAATTGGTCAAAATTGAAGCTTTTGAGTAAGCAAAACTCTGTAAAAATGGCAATGTTGGTCACTCTGAGGGGTTAAAAAGTGGTTATTCAACATGAGGCATGATCCAATTGACATTTTGAATCATTTTTGGTACAGTCCCAAAAATCCATTTTCTGATGAAAAACGATGACTCCGGACCTGTCGAACGTTCCCAAAATGGTCAATATGGATGAAATTTTAACATTTAATCTTTTGACTCTAAATGACTGTTGGATGTGAATTATGACTTTTTCAACTAAAATAAGTGTGTTTGAAGTCATTTATGTGCCTGAAATTGGTCAAAATTAAAGCTTTTGAATAAGCAAAAACTCTGTAAAAATGGCAATTTTGGTCACTCTGAGGAGTTAAAAAGTGGTTATTCAACATGAGGCACGATCCAGTTGACATTTTGAATCATTTTTGGTACAGTCCCAAAAATCCATTTTCTGATGAAAAACGATGACTCCGGACCTGTCGAACGTTCCCAAAATGGTCAATATGGATGAAATTTTAACATTTAATCTTTAGACTCTAAATGACTGTTGGACGTGAATTATGACTTTTTCAACTAAAATAAGTGTGTTTAAAGTCATTTATGTGCCTGAAATTGGTCAAAATTAAAGCTTTTGAATAAGCAAAAACTCTGTAAAAATGGCAATTTTGGTCACTCTGAGGGGTTAAAAAGTGTTTATTCAACATGAGGCACGATCCATTTGACATTTTGAATCATTTTTGGTACAGTCCCAAAAATCCATTTTCTGATGAAAAACGATGACTCCGGACCTGTCGAACGTTTCCAAAATGGTCAATATGGATGAAATTTTAACATTTAATCTTTTGACTCTAAATGACTGTTGGATGTGAATTATGACTTTTTCAACTAAATCAAGTGTGTTTAAAGTCATTTATGTGCCTGAAATTGGTCAAAATTGAAGCTTTTGAGTAAGCAAAACTCTGTAAAAATGGCCATTTTGGTCACTCTGAGGGGTTAAAAAGTGGTTATTCAACATGAGGCACGATCCAATTGACATTTTGAATCATTTTTGGTACAGTCCCAAAAATTCATTTTCTGATGAAAAACGATGACTCCGGACCTGTCGAACGATTCCAAAATGGTCAATATGGATGAAATTTTAACATGTAATCTTTTGACTCTAAATGACTGTTGGATGTGAATTATGACTTTTTCAACTAAAATGAGTGTGTTTAAAGTCATTTATGTGCCTGAAATTGGTCAAAATTGAAGCTTTTGAATAAGCAAAACTCTGTAAAAATAACAATGTTGGTCACTCTGAGGGGTTAAAAAGTGGTTATTCAACATGAGGCACGATCCATTTGACATTTTGAATCATTTTTGGTACAGTCCCAAAAATCCATTTTCTGATGAAAAACGATGACTCCGGACCTGTCGAACGATTCCAAAATGGTCAATATGGATGAAATTTTAACATTTAATCTTTTGACTCTAAATGACTGTTGGATGTGAATTATGACTTTTTCAACTAAAATAAGTGTGTTTAAAGTCATTTATGTGCCTGAAATTGGTCAAAATTAAAGCTTTTGAATAAGCAAAAACTCTGTAAAAATGGCAATTTTGGTCACTCTGAGGAGTTAAAAAGTGGTTATTCAACATGACGCACGATCCATTGGACATTTTGAATCATTTTTGGTACAGTCCCAAAAATCCATTTTCTGATGAAAAACGATGACTCCGGACCTGTCGAACGATTCCAAAATGGTCAATATGGATGAAATTTTAACATTTAATCTTTTGACTCTAAATGACTGTTGGATGTGAATTATGACTTTTTCAACTAAAATAAGTGTGTTTAAAGTCATTTATGTGCCTGAAATTGGTCAAAATTAAAGCTTTTGAATAAGCAAAAACTCTGTAAAAATGGCAATTTTGGTCACTCTGAGGAGTTAAAAAGTGGTTATTCAACATGAGGCACGATCCATTTGACATTTTGAATCATTTTTGGTACAGTCCCAAAAATCCATTTTCTGATGAAAAACGATGACTCCGGACCTGTCGAACGTTCCCAAAATGGTCAATATGGATGAAATTTTAACATTTAATCTTTTGACTCCAAATGACTGTTGGATGGGAATTATGACTTTTTCAACTAAAATAAGTGTGTTTAAAGTTATTTATGTGCCTGAAATTGGTCAAAATTGAAGCTTTTGAGTAAGCAAAACTCTGTAAAATTGGCAATGTTGGTCACTCTGAGGGGTTAAAAAGTGGTTATTCAACATGAGGCATGATCCAATTGACATTTTGAATCATTTTTGGTACAGTCCCAAAAATCCATTTTCTGATGAAAAACGATGACTCCGGACCTGTCGAACGATTCCAAAATGGTCAATATGGATGAAATTTTAACATTTAATCTTTTGACTCTAAATGACTGTTGGATGTGAATTATGACTTTTTCAACTAAAATAAGTGTGTTTAAAGTCATTTATGTGCCTGAAATTGGTCAAAATTAAAGCTTTTGAATAAGCAAAAACTCTGTAAAAATGGCAATTTTGGTCACTCTGAGGAGTTAAAAAGTGGTTATTCAACATGACGCACGATCCATTGGACATTTTGAATCATTTTTGGTACAGTCCCAAAAATCCATTTTCTGATGAAAAACGATGACTCCGGACCTGTCGAACGATTCCAAAATGGTCAATATGGATGAAATTTTAACATTTAATCTTTTGACTCTAAATGACTGTTGGATGTGAATTATGACTTTTTCAACTAAAATAAGTGTGTTTAAAGTCATTTATGTGCCTGAAATTGGTCAAAATTAAAGCTTTTGAATAAGCAAAAACTCTGTAAAAATGGCAATTTTGGTCACTCTGAGGAGTTAAAAAGTGGTTATTCAACATGAGGCACGATCCATTTGACATTTTGAATCATTTTTGGTACAGTCCCAAAAATCCATTTTCTGATGAAAAACGATGACTCCGGACCTGTCGAACGTTCCCAAAATGGTCAATATGGATGAAATTTTAACATTTAATCTTTTGACTCCAAATGACTGTTGGATGGGAATTATGACTTTTTCAACTAAAATAAGTGTGTTTAAAGTTATTTATGTGCCTGAAATTGGTCAAAATTGAAGCTTTTGAGTAAGCAAAACTCTGTAAAATTGGCAATGTTGGTCACTCTGAGGGGTTAAAAAGTGGTTATTCAACATGAGGCATGATCCAATTGACATTTTGAATCATTTTTGGTACAGTCCCAAAAATCCATTTTCTGATGAAAAACGATGACTCCGGACCTGTCGAACGTTCCCAAAATGGTCAATATGGATGAAATTTTAACATTTAATCTTTTGACTCTAAATGACTGTTGGATGTGAATTATGACTTTTTCAACTAAAATAAGTGTGTTTGAAGTCATCTATGTGCCTGAAATTGGTCAAAATTAAAGCTTTTGAATAAGCAAAAACTCTGTAAAAATGGCAATTTTGGTCACTCTGAGGAGTTAAAAAGTGGTTATTCAACATGAGGCACGATCCAGTTGACATTTTGAATCATTTTTGGTACAGTCCCAAAAATCCATTTTCTGATGAAAAACGATGATTCCGGACCTGTCGAACGTTCCCAAAATGGTCAATATGGATGAAATTTTAACATTTAATCTTTAGACTCTAAATGACTGTTGGACGTGAATTATGACTTTTTCAACTAAAATAAGTGTGTTTAAAGTCATTTATGTGCCTGAAATTGGTCAAAATTAAAGCTTTTGAATAAGCAAAAACTCTGTAAAAATGGCAATTTTGGTCACTCTGAGGGGTTAAAAAGTGTTTATTCAACATGAGGCACGATCCATTTGACATTTTGAATCATTTTTGGTACAGTCCCAAAAATCCATTTTCTGATGAAAAACGATGACTCCGGACCTGTCGAACGTTTCCAAAATGGTCAATATGGATGAAATTTTAACATTTAATCTTTTGACTCTAAATGACTGTTGGATGTGAATTATGACTTTTTCAACTAAATCAAGTGTGTTTAAAGTCATTTATGTGCCTGAAATTGGTCAAAATTGAAGCTTTTGAGTAAGCAAAACTCTGTAAAAATGGCCATTTTGGTCACTCTGAGGGGTTAAAAAGTGGTTATTCAACATGAGGCACGATCCAATTGACATTTTGAATCATTTTTGGTACAGTCCCAAAAATTCATTTTCTGATGAAAAACGATGACTCCGGACCTGTCGAACGATTCCAAAATGGTCAATATGGATGAAATTTTAACATGTAATCTTTTGACTCTAAATGACTGTTGGATGTGAATTATGACTTTTTCAACTAAAATAAGTGTGTTTAAAGTCATTTATGTGCCTGAAATTGGTCAAAATTGAAGCTTTTGAATAAGCAAAACTCTGTAAAAATAACAATGTTGGTCACTCTGAGGGGTTAAAAAGTGGTTATTCAACATGAGGCACGATCCATTTGACATTTTGAATCATTTTTGGTACAGTCCCAAAAATCCATTTTCTGATGAAAAACGATGACTCCGGACCTGTCGAACGATTCCAAAATGGTCAATATGGATGAAATTTTAACATTTAATCTTTTGACTCTAAATGACTGTTGGATGTGAATTATGACTTTTTCAACTAAAATAAGTGTGTTTAAAGTCATTTATGTGCCTGAAATTGGTCAAAATTAAAGCTTTTGAATAAGCAAAAACTCTGTAAAAATGGCAATTTTGGTCACTCTGAGGAGTTAAAAAGTGGTTATTCAACATGACGCACGATCCATTGGACATTTTGAATCATTTTTGGTACAGTCCCAAAAATCCATTTTCTGATGAAAAACGATGACTCCGGACCTGTCGAACGATTCCAAAATGGTCAATATGGATGAAATTTTAACATTTAATCTTTTGACTCTAAATGACTGTTGGATGTGAATTATGACTTTTTCAACTAAAATAAGTGTGTTTAAAGTCATTTATGTGCCTGAAATTGGTCAAAATTAAAGCTTTTGAATAAGCAAAAACTCTGTAAAAATGGCAATTTTGGTCACTCTGAGGAGTTAAAAAGTGGTTATTCAACATGAGGCAGGATCCATTTGACATTTTGAATCATTTTTGGTACAGTCCCAAAAATCCATTTTCTGATGAAAAACGATGACTCCGGACCTGTCGAACGTTCCCAAAATGGTCAATATGGATGAAATTTTAACATTTAATCTTTAGACTCTAAATGACTGTTGGACGTGAATTATGACTTTTTCAACTAAAATAAGTGTGTTTAAAGTCATTTATGTGCCTGAAATTGGTCAAAATTAAAGCTTTTGAATAAGCAAAAACTCTGTAAAAATGGCAATTTTGGTCACTCTGAGGGGTTAAAAAGTGTTTATTCAACATGAGGCACGATCCATTTGACATTTTGAATCATTTTTGGTACAGTCCCAAAAATCAATTTTCTGATGAAAAACGATGACTCCGGACCTGTCGAACGTTTCCAAAATGGTCAATATGGATGAAATTTTAACATTTAATCTTTTGACTCTAAATGACTGTTGGATGTGAATTATGACTTTTTCAACTAAATCAAGTGTGTTTAAAGTCATTTATGTGCCTGAAATTGGTCAAAATTGAAGCTTTTGAGTAAGCAAAACTCTGTAAAAATGGCCATTTTGGTCACTCTGAGGGGTTAAAAAGTGGTTATTCAACATGAGGCACGATCCAATTGACATTTTGAATCATTTTTGGTACAGTCCCAAAAATCCATTTTCTGATGAAAAATGATGACTCCGGACCTGTCGAACGATTCAAAAATGGTCAATATGGATGAAATTTTAACATGTAATCTTTTGACTCTAAATGACTGTTGGATGTGAATTATAACTTTTTCAACTAAAATAAGTGTGTTTAAAATCATTTATGCGCCTGAAATTGGTCAAAATTAAAGCTTTTCAGTAAGCAAAACTCTGTAAAAATGGCCATTTTGGTAACTCTGAGGGGTTAAAAAGTGGTTATTCAACATGAGGCACGATCCAATTGACATTTTGAATCATTTTTGGTACAGTCCCAATAATCCATTTTCTGATGAATAACGATGACTCCGGACCTGTCGAACGATTCCAAAATGGTCAATATGGATGAAATTTTAACATTTAATCTTTTGACTCCAAATGACTGTTGGATGGGAATTATGACTTTTTCAACTAAAATAAGTGTGTTTAAAGTCATTTATGTGCCTGAAATTGGTCAAATTGAAGCTTTTGAGTAAGCAAAACTCTGTAAAAATGGCAATGTTGGTCACTCTGAGGGGTTAAAAAGTGGTTATTCAACATGAGGCATGATCCATTTGACATTTTGAATCATTTTTGGTACAGTCCCAAAAATCCATTTTCTGATGAAAAACGATGACTCCGGACCTGTCGAACGTTTCCAAAATGGTCAATATGGATGAAATTTTAACATTTAATCTTTTGACTCTAAATGACTGTTGGATGTGAATTATGACTTTTTCAACTAAAATAAGTGTGTTTAAAGTCATTTCTGTGCCTGAAATTGGTCAAAACTGAAGCTTTTGAGTAAGCGAAAACTCTGTAAAAATGGCAATTTTGGTCACTCTGAGGGGTTAAAAAGTGGTTATTCAACATGAGGCACGATCCATTTGACATTTTGAATCATTTTTGGTACAGTCCCAAAAATCCATTTTCTGATGAAAAACGATGACTCCGGACCTGTCGAACGTTTCCAAAATGGTCAATATGGATGACATTTTAACATTTATTCTTTTGACTCTAAATGACTGTTGGATGTGAATTATGACTTTTTCAACTAAATCAAGTGTGTTTAATGTCATTTATGTGCCTGAAATTGGTCAAAATTGAAGCTTTTGAGTAAGCAAAACTCTGTAAAAATGGCCATTTTGGTCACTCTGAGGGGTTAAAAAGTGGTTATTCAACATGAGGCACGATCCATTTGACATTTTGAATCATTTTTGGTACAGTCCCAAAAATTCATTTTCTGATGAAAAACGATGACTCCGGACCTGTCGAACGTTTCCAAAATGGTCAATATGGATGAAATTTTAACATTTAATCTTTTGACTCTAAATGACTGTTGGATGTGAATTATGACTTTTTCAACTAAAATAAGTGTGTTTAAAGTCATTTATGTGCCTGAAATTGGTCAAAATTGAAGCTTTTGAGTAAGCAAAACTCTGTAAAAATGGCCATTTTGGTCACTCTGAGGGGTTAAAAAGTGGTTATTCAACATGAGGCACGATCCAATTGACATTTTGAATCATTTTTGGTACAGTCCCAAAAATCCATTTTCTGATGAAAAATGATGACTCCGGACCTGTCGAACGTTCCCAAAATGGTCAATATGGATGAAATTTTAACATTTAATCTTTTGACTCCAAATGACTGTTGGATGTGAATTATGACCTTTTCGACTAAAATACGTGTGTTTAAAGTCATTTCTGTGCCTGAAATTGGTCAAAATTGAAGCTTTTGAGTAAGCGAAACTCTGTAAAAATGGCAATGTTGGTCACTCTGAGGGGTTAAAAAGTGGTTATTCAACATGAGGCACGATCCATTTGACATTTTGAATCATTTTTGGTACAGTCCCAAAAATCCAATTTCTGATGAAAAACGATGACTCCGGACCTGTCGAACGTTCCCAAAATGGTCAATATGGATGAAATTTTAACATTTAATATTTTGACTCCAAATGACTGTTGGATGGGAATTATGACTTTTTCAACTAAAATAAGTGTGTTTAAAGTCATTTATGTGCCTGAAATTTGTCAAAATTGAAGCTTTTGAGTAAGCGAAACTCTGTAAAAATGGCAATGTTGGTCACTCTGAGGGGTTAAAAAGTGGTTATTCAACATGAGGCACGATCCATTTGACATTTTGAATCATTTTTGGTACAGTCCCAAAAATCCAATTTCTGATGAAAAACGATGACTCCGGACCTGTCGAACGTTCCCAAAATGGTCAATATGGATGAAATTTTAACATTTAATCGTTTGACTCCAAATGACTGTTGGATGGGAATTATGACTTTTTCAACTAAAATAAGTGTGTTTAAAGTCATTTATGTGCCTGAAATTGGTCAAAATTGAAGCTTTTGAGTAAGCAAAACTCTGTAAAAATGGCCATTTTGGTCACTCTGAGGGGTTAAAAAGTGGTTATTCAACATGAGGCACGATCCATTTGACATTTTGAATCATTTTTGGTACAGTCCCAAAAATCCATTTTCTGATGAAAAACGATGACTCCGGACCTGTCGAACATTCCCAAAATGGTCAATATGGATGAAATTTTAACATTTAATCTTTAGACTCTAAATGACTGTTGGATGTGAATTATGACTTTTTCAACTAAAATAAGTGTGTTTAAAGTCATTTATGTGCCTCAAATTGGTCAAAATTAAAGCTTTTGAATAAGCAAAAACTCCTTAAAAATGGCAATTTTGGTCACTCTGAGGGGTTAAAAAGTGGTTATTCAACATGAGGCACGATCCATTTGACATTTTGAATCATTTTTGGTACAGTCCCAAAAATCCATTTTCTGATGAAAAACGATGACTCCGGACCTGTCGAACGTTTCCAAAATGGTCAATATGGATGAAATTTTAACATTTGATCTTTTGACTCTAAATGACTGTTGGATGTGAATTATGACTTTTTCAACGAAATCAAGTGTGTTTAAAGTCATTTAAGTGCCTGAAATTGGTCAAAATTGAAGCTTTTGAGTAAGCAAAACTCTGTAAAAATTGACATTTTGGTCACTCTGAGGGGTTAAAAAGTGGTTATTCAACATGAGGCACGATCCAATTGACATTTTGAATCATTTTTTGTACAGTCCCAAAAATTCATTTTCTGATGAAAAACAATGACTCCGGACCTGTCGAACGATTCCAAAATGGTCAATATGGATGAAATTTTAACATGTAATCTTTTGACTCTAAATGACTGTTTGATGTGAATTATGACTTTTTCAACTAAAATAAGTGTGTTTAAAATCATTTATGCGCCTGAAATTGGTCAAAACTAAAGCTTTTGAGTAAGCAAAAGTCTGTAAAAATGGCCATTTTGGTCACTCTGAGGGGTTAAAAAGTGGTTATTCAACATGAGGCATGATCCAATTGACATTTTGAATCATTTTTGGTACAGTCCCAAAAATCCATTTTCTGATGAAAAACGATGACTCCAGACCTGTCGAACGATTCCAAAATGGTCAATATGGATGAAATTTTAACATTTAATCTTTTGACTCTAAATGACTGTTGGATGTGAATTATGACTTTTTCAACTAAAATAAGTGTGTTTAAAGTCATTTATGTGCCTGAAATTGGTCAAAATTAAAGCTTTTGAATAAGCAAAAACTCTGTAAAAATGGCAATTTTGGTCACTCTGAGGAGTTAAAAAGTGGTTATTCAACATGAGGCACGATCCATTTGACATTTTGAATCATTTTTGGTACAGTCCCAAAAATCCATTTTCTGATGAAAAACGATGACTCCGGACCTGTCGAACGTTCCCAAAATGGTCAATATGGATGAAATTTTAACATTTAATCTTTTGACTCCAAATGACTGTTGGATGGGAATTATGACTTTTTCAACTAAAATAAGTGTGTTTAAAGTCATTTATGTGCCTGAAATTGGTCAAAATTAAAGCTTTTGAATAAGCAAAAACTCTGTAAAAATGGCAATGCTGGTCACTCTGAGGGGTTAAAAAGTGGTTATTCAACATGAGGCACGATCCATTTGACATTTTGAATAATTTTTGGTACAGTCCCAAAAATCCATTTTCTGATGAAAAACGATGACTCCGGATCTGTCGAACGTTTCAAAAATGGTCAATATGGATGAAATTTTAACATTTAATCTTTTGACTCTAAATGACTGTTGGATGTGAATTATGACTTTTTCAACTAAATCAAGTGTGTTTAAAGTCATTTATGTGCCTGAAATTGGTCAAAATTGAAGCTTTTGAGTAAGCAAAACTCTGCAAAAATGGCCATTTTGGTCACTCTGAGGGGTTAAAAAGTGGTTATTCAACATGAGGCACGATCCATTTGACATTTTGAATCATTTTTGGTACAGTCCCAAAAATCCATTTTCTGATGAAAAACGATGATTCCGGACCTGTCGAACGTTCCCAAAATGGTCAATATGGATGAAATTTTAACATTTAATCTTTAGACTCTAAATGACTGTTGGACGTGAATTATGACTTTTTCAACTAAAATAAGTGTGTTTAAAGTCATTTATGTGCCTGAAATTGGTCAAAATTAAAGCTTTTGAATAAGCAAAAACTCTGTAAAAATGGCAATTTTGGTCACTCTGAGGGGTTAAAAAGTGTTTATTCAACATGAGGCACGATCCATTTGACATTTTGAATCATTTTTGGTACAGTCCCAAAAATCCATTTTCTGATGAAAAACGATGACTCCGGACCTGTCGAACGTTTCCAAAATGGTCAATATGGATGAAATTTTAACATTTAATCTTTTGACTCTAAATGACTGTTGGATGTGAATTATGACTTTTTCAACTAAATCAAGTGTGTTTAAAGTCATTTATGTGCCTGAAATTGGTCAAAATTGAAGCTTTTGAGTAAGCAAAACTCTGTAAAAATGGCCATTTTGGTCACTCTGAGGGGTTAAAAAGTGGTTATTCAACATGAGGCACGATCCAATTGACATTTTGAATCATTTTTGGTACAGTCCCAAAAATTCATTTTCTGATGAAAAACGATGACTCCGGACCTGTCGAACGATTCCAAAATGGTCAATATGGATGAAATTTTAACATGTAATCTTTTGACTCTAAATGACTGTTGGATGTGAATTATGACTTTTTCAACTAAAATAAGTGTGTTTAAAGTCATTTATGTGCCTGAAATTGGTCAAAATTGAAGCTTTTGAATAAGCAAAACTCTGTAAAAATAACAATGTTGGTCACTCTGAGGGGTTAAAAAGTGGTTATTCAACATGAGGCACGATCCATTTGACATTTTGAATCATTTTTGGTACAGTCCCAAAAATCCATTTTCTGATGAAAAACGATGACTCCGGACCTGTCGAACGATTCCAAAATGGTCAATATGGATGAAATTTTAACATTTAATCTTTTGACTCTAAATGACTGTTGGATGTGAATTATGACTTTTTCAACTAAAATAAGTGTGTTTAAAGTCATTTATGTGCCTGAAATTGGTCAAAATTAAAGCTTTTGAATAAGCAAAAACTCTGTAAAAATGGCAATTTTGGTCACTCTGAGGAGTTAAAAAGTGGTTATTCAACATGACGCACGATCCATTGGACATTTTGAATCATTTTTGGTACAGTCCCAAAAATCCATTTTCTGATGAAAAACGATGACTCCGGACCTGTCGAACGATTCCAAAATGGTCAATATGGATGAAATTTTAACATTTAATCTTTTGACTCTAAATGACTGTTGGATGTGAATTATGACTTTTTCAACTAAAATAAGTGTGTTTAAAGTCATTTATGTGCCTGAAATTGGTCAAAATTAAAGCTTTTGAATAAGCAAAAACTCTGTAAAAATGGCAATTTTGGTCACTCTGAGGGGTTAAAAAGTGTTTATTCAACATGAGGCACGATCCATTTGACATTTTGAATCATTTTTGGTACAGTCCCAAAAATCAATTTTCTGATGAAAAACGATGACTCCGGACCTGTCGAACGTTTCCAAAATGGTCAATATGGATGAAATTTTAACATTTAATCTTTTGACTCTAAATGACTGTTGGATGTGAATTATGACTTTTTCAACTAAATCAAGTGTGTTTAAAGTCATTTATGTGCCTGAAATTGGTCAAAATTGAAGCTTTTGAGTAAGCAAAACTCTGTAAAAATGGCCATTTTGGTCACTCTGAGGGGTTAAAAAGTGGTTATTCAACATGAGGCACGATCCAATTGACATTTTGAATCATTTTTGGTACAGTCCCAAAAATCCATTTTCTGATGAAAAATGATGACTCCGGACCTGTCGAACGATTCAAAAATGGTCAATATGGATGAAATTTTAACATGTAATCTTTTGACTCTAAATGACTGTTGGATGTGAATTATAACTTTTTCAACTAAAATAAGTGTGTTTAAAATCATTTATGCGCCTGAAATTGGTCAAAATTAAAGCTTTTCAGTAAGCAAAACTCTGTAAAAATGGCCATTTTGGTAACTCTGAGGGGTTAAAAAGTGGTTATTCAACATGAGGCACGATCCAATTGACATTTTGAATCATTTTTGGTACAGTCCCAATAATCCATTTTCTGATGAATAACGATGACTCCGGACCTGTCGAACGATTCCAAAATGGTCAATATGGATGAAATTTTAACATTTAATCTTTTGACTCCAAATGACTGTTGGATGGGAATTATGACTTTTTCAACTAAAATAAGTGTGTTTAAAGTCATTTATGTGCCTGAAATTGGTCAAATTGAAGCTTTTGAGTAAGCAAAACTCTGTAAAAATGGCAATGTTGGTCACTCTGAGGGGTTAAAAAGTGGTTATTCAACATGAGGCATGATCCATTTGACATTTTGAATCATTTTTGGTACAGTCCCAAAAATCCATTTTCTGATGAAAAACGATGACTCCGGACCTGTCGAACGTTTCCAAAATGGTCAATATGGATGAAATTTTAACATTTAATCTTTTGACTCTAAATGACTGTTGGATGTGAATTATGACTTTTTCAACTAAAATAAGTGTGTTTAAAGTCATTTCTGTGCCTGAAATTGGTCAAAACTGAAGCTTTTGAGTAAGCGAAAACTCTGTAAAAATGGCAATTTTGGTCACTCTGAGGGGTTAAAAAGTGGTTATTCAACATGAGGCACGATCCATTTGACATTTTGAATCATTTTTGGTACAGTCCCAAAAATCCATTTTCTGATGAAAAACGATGACTCCGGACCTGTCGAACGTTTCCAAAATGGTCAATATGGATGACATTTTAACATTTATTCTTTTGACTCTAAATGACTGTTGGATGTGAATTATGACTTTTTCAACTAAATCAAGTGTGTTTAATGTCATTTATGTGCCTGAAATTGGTCAAAATTGAAGCTTTTGAGTAAGCAAAACTCTGTAAAAATGGCCATTTTGGTCACTCTGAGGGGTTAAAAAGTGGTTATTCAACATGAGGCACGATCCATTTGACATTTTGAATCATTTTTGGTACAGTCCCAAAAATTCATTTTCTGATGAAAAACGATGACTCCGGACCTGTCGAACGTTTCCAAAATGGTCAATATGGATGAAATTTTAACATTTAATCTTTTGACTCTAAATGACTGTTGGATGTGAATTATGACTTTTTCAACTAAAATAAGTGTGTTTAAAGTCATTTATGTGCCTGAAATTGGTCAAAATTGAAGCTTTTGAGTAAGCAAAACTCTGTAAAAATGGCCATTTTGGTCACTCTGAGGGGTTAAAAAGTGGTTATTCAACATGAGGCACGATCCAATTGACATTTTGAATCATTTTTGGTACAGTCCCAAAAATCCATTTTCTGATGAAAAATGATGACTCCGGACCTGTCGAACGTTCCCAAAATGGTCAATATGGATGAAATTTTAACATTTAATCTTTTGACTCCAAATGACTGTTGGATGTGAATTATGACCTTTTCGACTAAAATACGTGTGTTTAAAGTCATTTCTGTGCCTGAAATTGGTCAAAATTGAAGCTTTTGAGTAAGCGAAACTCTGTAAAAATGGCAATGTTGGTCACTCTGAGGGGTTAAAAAGTGGTTATTCAACATGAGGCACGATCCATTTGACATTTTGAATCATTTTTGGTACAGTCCCAAAAATCCAATTTCTGATGAAAAACGATGACTCCGGACCTGTCGAACGTTCCCAAAATGGTCAATATGGATGAAATTTTAACATTTAATATTTTGACTCCAAATGACTGTTGGATGGGAATTATGACTTTTTCAACTAAAATAAGTGTGTTTAAAGTCATTTATGTGCCTGAAATTTGTCAAAATTGAAGCTTTTGAGTAAGCGAAACTCTGTAAAAATGGCAATGTTGGTCACTCTGAGGGGTTAAAAAGTGGTTATTCAACATGAGGCACGATCCATTTGACATTTTGAATCATTTTTGGTACAGTCCCAAAAATCCAATTTCTGATGAAAAACGATGACTCCGGACCTGTCGAACGTTCCCAAAATGGTCAATATGGATGAAATTTTAACATTTAATCGTTTGACTCCAAATGACTGTTGGATGGGAATTATGACTTTTTCAACTAAAATAAGTGTGTTTAAAGTCATTTATGTGCCTGAAATTGGTCAAAATTGAAGCTTTTGAGTAAGCAAAACTCTGTAAAAATGGCCATTTTGGTCACTCTGAGGGGTTAAAAAGTGGTTATTCAACATGAGGCACGATCCATTTGACATTTTGAATCATTTTTGGTACAGTCCCAAAAATCCATTTTCTGATGAAAAACGATGACTCCGGACCTGTCGAACATTCCCAAAATGGTCAATATGGATGAAATTTTAACATTTAATCTTTAGACTCTAAATGACTGTTGGATGTGAATTATGACTTTTTCAACTAAAATAAGTGTGTTTAAAGTCATTTATGTGCCTCAAATTGGTCAAAATTAAAGCTTTTGAATAAGCAAAAACTCCTTAAAAATGGCAATTTTGGTCACTCTGAGGGGTTAAAAAGTGGTTATTCAACATGAGGCACGATCCATTTGACATTTTGAATCATTTTTGGTACAGTCCCAAAAATCCATTTTCTGATGAAAAACGATGACTCCGGACCTGTCGAACGTTTCCAAAATGGTCAATATGGATGAAATTTTAACATTTGATCTTTTGACTCTAAATGACTGTTGGATGTGAATTATGACTTTTTCAACGAAATCAAGTGTGTTTAAAGTCATTTAAGTGCCTGAAATTGGTCAAAATTGAAGCTTTTGAGTAAGCAAAACTCTGTAAAAATTGACATTTTGGTCACTCTGAGGGGTTAAAAAGTGGTTATTCAACATGAGGCACGATCCAATTGACATTTTGAATCATTTTTTGTACAGTCCCAAAAATTCATTTTCTGATGAAAAACAATGACTCCGGACCTGTCGAACGATTCCAAAATGGTCAATATGGATGAAATTTTAACATGTAATCTTTTGACTCTAAATGACTGTTTGATGTGAATTATGACTTTTTCAACTAAAATAAGTGTGTTTAAAATCATTTATGCGCCTGAAATTGGTCAAAACTAAAGCTTTTGAGTAAGCAAAAGTCTGTAAAAATGGCCATTTTGGTCACTCTGAGGGGTTAAAAAGTGGTTATTCAACATGAGGCATGATCCAATTGACATTTTGAATCATTTTTGGTACAGTCCCAAAAATCCATTTTCTGATGAAAAACGATGACTCCAGACCTGTCGAACGATTCCAAAATGGTCAATATGGATGAAATTTTAACATTTAATCTTTTGACTCTAAATGACTGTTGGATGTGAATTATGACTTTTTCAACTAAAATAAGTGTGTTTAAAGTCATTTATGTGCCTGAAATTGGTCAAAATTAAAGCTTTTGAATAAGCAAAAACTCTGTAAAAATGGCAATTTTGGTCACTCTGAGGAGTTAAAAAGTGGTTATTCAACATGAGGCACGATCCATTTGACATTTTGAATCATTTTTGGTACAGTCCCAAAAATCCATTTTCTGATGAAAAACGATGACTCCGGACCTGTCGAACGTTCCCAAAATGGTCAATATGGATGAAATTTTAACATTTAATCTTTTGACTCCAAATGACTGTTGGATGGGAATTATGACTTTTTCAACTAAAATAAGTGTGTTTAAAGTCATTTATGTGCCTGAAATTGGTCAAAATTAAAGCTTTTGAATAAGCAAAAACTCTGTAAAAATGGCAATGCTGGTCACTCTGAGGGGTTAAAAAGTGGTTATTCAACATGAGGCACGATCCATTTGACATTTTGAATAATTTTTGGTACAGTCCCAAAAATCCATTTTCTGATGAAAAACGATGACTCCGGATCTGTCGAACGTTTCAAAAATGGTCAATATGGATGAAATTTTAACATTTAATCTTTTGACTCTAAATGACTGTTGGATGTGAATTATGACTTTTTCAACTAAATCAAGTGTGTTTAAAGTCATTTATGTGCCTGAAATTGGTCAAAATTGAAGCTTTTGAGTAAGCAAAACTCTGCAAAAATGGCCATTTTGGTCACTCTGAGGGGTTAAAAAGTGGTTATTCAACATGAGGCACGATCCAATTGACATTTTGAATCATTTTTGGTACAGTCCCAAAAATCCATTTTCTGATGAAAAACGATGACTCCGGACCTGTCGAACGTTCCCAAAATGGTCAATATGGATGAAATTTTAACATTTAATCTTTTGACTCCAAATGACTGTTGGATGGGAATTATGACTTTTTCAACTAAAATAAGTGTGTTTAAAGTCATTTATGTGCCTGAAATTGGTCAAAATTGAAGCTTTTGAGTAAGCAAAACTCTGTAAAAATTGCCATTTTGGTCACTCTGAGGGGTTAAAAAGTGGTTATTCAACATGAGGCACGATCCATTTGACATTTTGAATCATTTTTGGTACAGTCCCAAAAATCAATTTTCTGATGAAAAACGATGACCCCGGACCTGTGGAACGTTCCCAAAATGGTCAATATGGATGAAATTTTAACATTTAATCTTTTGACTCTAAATGACAGTTGGAAGTGAATTATGACTTTTTCAACTAAAATAAGTGTGTTTAAAGTCATTTATGTGCCTGAAATTGGTCAAAATTAAAGCTTTTGAATAAGCAAAAACTCTGTAAAAATGGCAATTTTGGTCACTCTGAGGGGTTAAAAAGTGGTTATTCAACATGAGGCACGATCCATTTGACATTTTGAATCATTTTTGGTACAGTCCCAAAAATCCATTTTCTGATGAAAAACGATGACTCCGGACCTGTCGAACGTTTCCAAAATGGTCAATATGGATGAAATTTTAACATTTAATCTTTTGACTCCAAATGACTGTTGGATGGGAATTATGACTTTTTCAACTAAAATAAGTGTGTTTAAAGTCATTTATGTGCCTGAAATTGGTCAAAATTGAAGCTTTTGAGTAAGCAAAACTCTGTAAAAATGGCCATTTTGGTCCCTCTGAGGGGTTAAAAAGTGGTTATTCAACAGGAGGCACGATCCAATTGACAATTTGAATCATTTTTGGTACAGTCCCAAAAATCCATTTTCTGATGAAAAACGATGACTCCGGACCTGTCGAACGTTCCCAAAATGGTCAATATGGATGAAATTTTAACATTTAATCTTTTGACTCCAAATGACTGTTGGATGTGAATTATGACCTTTTCGACTAAAATAAGTGTGTTTAAAGTCATTTCTGTGCCTGAAATTGGTCAAAATTGAAGCTTTTGAGTAAGCGAAACTCTGTAAAAATGGCAATGTTGGTCACTC
Organism: Lissotriton vulgaris; assembly: GCF_964263255.1. Classification (NCBI taxonomy): domain Eukaryota; kingdom Metazoa; phylum Chordata; class Amphibia; order Caudata; family Salamandridae; genus Lissotriton; species Lissotriton vulgaris. The sequence continues at coordinate 93,147 of NW_028243664.1, forward strand.
TGAGGGGTTAAAAAGTGGTTATTCAACAAGAGGCACGATCCATTTGACATTTTGAATCATTTTTGGTACAGTCCCAAAAATCCATTTTCTGATGAAAAACGATGACTCCGGACCTGTCGAACGTTCCCAAAATGGTCAATATGGATGAAATTTTAACATTTAATCTTTTGACTCTAAATGACTGTTGGATGTGAATTATGACTTTTTCAACTAAAATAAGTGTGTTTAAAGTCATTTATGTGCCTGAAATTGGTCAAAATTAAAGCTTTTGAATACGCAAAAACTCTGTAAAAATGGCAATTTTGGTCACTCTGAGGGGTTAAAAAGTGGTTATTCAACATGAGGCACGATCCATTTGACATTTTGAATCATTTTTGGTACAGTCCCAAAAATCCATTTTCTGATGAAAAACGATGACTCCGGACCTGTCGAACGTTCCCAAAATGGTCAATATGGATGAAATTTTAACATTTAATCTTTTGACTCCAAATGACTGTTGGATGGGAATTATGACTTTTTCAACTAAAATAAGTGTGTTTAAAGTCATTTATGTGCCTGAAATTGGTCAAAATTGAAGCTTTTGAGTAAGCAAAACTCTGTAAAAATGGCCATTTTGGTCACTCTGAGGGGTTAAAAAGTGGTTATTCAACATGAGGCACGATCCATTTGACATTTTGAATCATTTTTGGTACAGTCCCAAAAATCCATTTTCTGATGAAAAACGATGACTCCGGACCTGTCGAACGTTTCCAAAATGGTCAATATGGATGAAATTTTAACATTTAATCTTTTGACTCTAAATGACTGTTGGATGTGAATTATGACTTTTTTAACGAAATCAAGTGTGTTTAAAGTCATTTATGTGCCTGAAATTGGTCAAAATTGAAGCTTTTGAGTAAGCAAAACTCTGTAAAAATTGCCATTTTGGTCACTCTGAGGGGTTAAAAAGTGGTTATTCAACATGAGGCACGATCCAATTGACATTATGAATCATTTTTGGTACAGTCCCAAAAATTCATTTTCTGATGAAAAACAATGACTCCGGACCTGTCGAACGATTCCAAAATGGTCAATATGGATAAAATTTTAACATGTAATCTTTTGACTCTAAATGACTGTTGGATGTGAATTATGACTTTTTCAACTAAATAAGTGTGTTTAAAATCATTTATGCGCCTGAAATTGGTCAAAACTAAAGCTTTTGAGTAAGCAAAAGTCTGTAAAAATGGCCATTTTGGTCACTCTGAGGGGTTAAAAAGTGGTTATTCAACATGAGGCATGATCCAATTGACATTTTGAATCATTTTTGGTACAGTCCCAAAAATCCATTTTCTGATGAAAAACGATGACTCCGGACCTGTCGAACGATTCCAAAATGGTCAATATGGATGAAATTTTAACATTTAATCTTTTGACTCTAAATGACTGTTGGATGTGAATTATGACTTTTTCAACTAAAATAAGTGTGTTTAAAGTCATTTATGTGCCTGAAATTGGTCAAAATTGAAGCTTTTGAATAAGCAAAACTCTGTAAAAATAACAATGTTGGTCACTCTGAGGGGTTAAAAAGTGGTTATTCAACATGAGGCACGATCCATTTGACATTTTGAATCATTTTTGGTACAGTCCCAAAAATCAATTTTCTGATGAAAAACGATGACTCCGGACCTGTGGAACGTTCCCAAAATGGTCAATATGGATGAAATTTTAACATTTAATCTTTTGACTCTAAATGACAGTTGGATGTGAATTATGACTTTTTCAACTAAAATAAGTGTGTTTAAAGTCATTTATGTGCCTGAAATTGGTCAAAATTAAAGCTTTTGAATAAGCAAAAACTCTGTAAAAATGGCAATTTTGGTCACTCTGAGGGGTTAAAAAGTGGTTATTCAACATGAGGCACGATCCATTTGACATTTTGAATCATTTTTGGTACAGTCCCAAAAATCCATTTTCTGATGAAAAACGATGACTCCGGACCTGTCGAACGTTTCCAAAATGGTCAATATGGATGAAATTTTAACATTTAATCTTTTGACTCCAAATGACAGTTGGATGGGAATTATGACTTTTTCAACTAAAATAAGTGTGTTTAAAGTCATTTATGTGCCTGAAATTGGTCAAAATTGAAGCTCTTGAGTAAGCAAAACTCTGTAAAAATGGCAATGTTGGTCACTCTGAGGGGTTAAAAAGTGGTTATTCAACATGAGGCACGATCCATTTGACATTTTGAATCATTTTTGGTACAGTCCCAAAAATCAATTTTCTGATGAAAAACGATGACTCCGGACCTGTCGAACGTTTCCAAAATGGTCAATATGGATGAAATTTTAACATTTAATCTTTTTACTCTAAATGACTGTTGGATGTGAATTATGACTTTTTCAACTAAAATAAGTGTGTTTAAAGTCATTTATGTGCCTGAAATTGGTCAAAATTGAAGCTTTTGAGTAAGCAAAACTCTGTAAAAATGGCCATTTTGGTCCCTCTGAGGGGTTAAAAAGTGGTTATTCAACAGGAGGCACGATCCAATTGACATTTTGAATCATTTTTGGTACAGTCCCAAAAATCCATTTTCTGATGAAAAATGATGACTCCGGACCTGTCGCAAGTTCCCAAAATGGTCAATATGGATGAAATTTTAACATTTAATCTTTTGACTCCAAATGACTGTTGGATGTGAATTATGACCTTTTCGACTAAAATAAGTGTGTTTAAAGTCATTTCTGTGCCTGAAATTGGTCAAAATTGAAGCTTTTGAGTAAGCGAAACTCTGTAAAAATGGCAATGTTGGTCACTCTGAGGGGTTAAAAAGTGGTTATTCAACATGAGGCACGATCCATTTGACATTTTGAATAATTTTTGGTACAGTCCCAAAAATCCATTTTCTGATGAAAAACGATGACTCCGGACCTGTCGAACGTTCCCAAAATGGTCAATATGGATGAAATTTTAACATTTAATCTTTTGACTCTAAATGACTGTTGGATGTGAATTATGACTTTTTCAACTAAAATAAGTGTGTTTAAAGTCATTTATGTGCCTGAAATTGGTCAAAATTAAAGCTTTTGAATAAGCAAAAACTCTGTAAAAATGGCAATTTTGGTCACTCTGAGGGGTTAAAAAGTGGTTATTCAACATAAGGCACGATCCATTTGACATTTTGAATCATTTTTGGTACAGTCCCAAAAATCAATTTTCTGATGAAAAACGATGACTCCGGACCTGTCGAACGTTCCCAAAATGGTCAATATGGATGAAATTTTAACATTTAATCTTTTGACTCCAAATGACTGTTGGATGGGAATTATGACTTTTTCAACTAAAATAAGTGTGTTTAAAGTCATTTATGTGCCTGAAATTGGTCAAAATTGAAGCTTTTGAGTAAGCAAAACTCTGTAAAAATGGCCATTTTGGTCACTCTGAGGGGTTAAAAAGTGGTTATTCAACATGAGGCACGATCCATTTGACATTTTGAATCATTTTTGGTACAGTCCCAAAAATCCATTTTCTGATGAAAAACGATGACTCCGGACCTGTCGAACGTTCCCAAAATGGTCAATATGGATGAAATTTTAACATTTAATCTTTAGACTCTAAATGACTGTTGGATGTGAATTATGACTTTTTCAACTAAAATAAGTGTGTTTAAAGTCATTTATGTGCCTGAAATTGGTCAAAATTAAAGCTTTTGAATAAGCAAAAACTCTGTAAAAATGGCAATTTTGGTCACTCTGAGGGGTTAAAAAGTGGTTATTCAACATGAGGCACGATCCATTTGACATTTTGAATCATTTTTGGTACAGTCCCAAAAATCAATTTTCTGATGAAAAACGATGACTCCGGACCTGTCGAACGTTTCCAAAATGGTCAATATGGATGAAATTTTAACATTTAATCTTTTGACTCCAAATGACTGTTGGATGGGAATTATGACTTTTTCAACTAAAATAAGTGTGTTTAAAGTCATTTATGTGCCTGAAATTGGTCAAAATTGAAGCTTTTGAGTAAGCAAAACTCTGTAAAAATGGCCATTTTGGTCACTCTGAGGGGTTAAAAAGTGGTTATTCAACATGAGGCACGATCCATTTGACATTTTGAATCATTTTTGGTACAGTCCCAAAAATCCATTTTCTGATGAAAAACGATGACTCCGGACCTGTCGAACGTTCCCAAAATGGTCAATATGGATGAAATTTTAACATTTAATCTTTAGACTCTAAATGACTGTTGGATGTGAATTATGACTTTTTCAACTAAAATAAGTGTGTTTAAAGTCATTTATGTGCCTGAAATTGGTCAAAATTAAAGCTTTTGAATAAGCAAAAACTCTGTAAAAATGGCAATTTTGGTCACTCTGAGGGGTTAAAAAGTGGTTATTCAACATGAGGCACGATCCATTTGACATTTTGAATCATTTTTGGTACAGTCCCAAAAATCCATTTTCTGATGAAAAACGATGACTCCGGACCTGTCGAACGTTTCCAAAATGGTCAATATGGATGAAATTTTAACATTTAATCTTTTGACTCTAAATGACTGTTGGATGTGAATTATGACTTTTTCAACGAAATCAAGTGTGTTTAAAGTCATTTATGTGCCTGAAATTGGTCAAAATTGAAGCTTTTGAGTAAGCAAAACTCTGTAAAAATTGCCATTTTGGTCACTCTGAGGGGTTAAAAAGTGGATATTCAACATGAGGCACGATCCAATTGACATTTTGAATCATTTTTGGTACAGTCCCAAAAATTCATTTTCTGATGAAAAACAATGACTCCGGACCTGTCGAACGATTCCAAAATGGTCAATATGGATAAAATTTTAACATGTAATCTTTTGACTCTAAATGACTGTTGGATGTGAATTATGACTTTTTCAACTAAAATAAGTGTGTTTAAAATCATTTATGCGCCTGAAATTGGTCAAAACTAAAGCTTTTGAGTAAGCAAAAGTCTGTAAAAATGGCCATTTTGGTCACTCTGAGGGGTTAAAAAGTGGTTATTCAACATGAGGCATGATCCAATTGACATTTTGAATCATTTTTGGTACAGTCCCAAAAATCAATTTTCTGATGAAAAACGATGACTCCGGACCTGTCGAACGATTCCAAAATGGTCAATATGGATGAAATTTTAACATTTAATCTTTTGACTCTAAATGACTGTTGGATGTGAATTATGACTTTTTCAACTAAAATAAGTGTGTTTAAAGTCATTTATGTGCCTGAAATTGGTCAAAATTGAAGGTTTTGAATAAGCAAAACTCTGTAAAAATAACAATGTTGGTCACTCTGAGGGGTTAAAAAGTGGTTATTCAACATGAGGCACGATCCATTTGACATTTTGAATCATTTTTGGTACAGTCCCAAAAATCCATTTTCTGATGAAAAACGATGACTCCGGACCTGTCGAACGATTCCAAAATGGTAAATATGGATGAAATTTTAACATTTAATCTTTTGACTCTAAATGACTGTTGGATGTGAATTATGACTTTTTCAACTAAAATAAGTGTGTTTAAAGTCATTTATGTGCCTGAAATTGGTCAAAATTAAAGCTTTTGAATAAGCAAAAACTCTGTAAAAATGGCAATTTTGGTCACTCTGAGGGGTTAAAAAGTGGTTATTCAACATGAGGCACGATCCATTTGACATTTTGAATCATTTTTGGTACAGTCCCAAAAATCCATTTTCTGATGAAAAACGATGACTCCGGACCTGTCGAACGATTCCAAAATGGTCAATATGGATGAAATTTTAACATTTAATCTTTTGACTCTAAATGACTGTTGGATGTGAATTATGACTTTTTCAACTAAAATAAGTGTGTTTAAAGTCATTTATGTGCCTGAAATTGGTCAAAATTAAAGCTTTTGAATAAGCAAAAACTCTGTAAAAATGGCAATTTTGGTCACTCTGAGGAGTTAAAAAGTGGTTATTCAACATGAGGCACGATCCATTTGACATTTTGAATCATTTTTGGTACAGTCCCAAAAATCCATTTTCTGATGAAAAACGATGACTCCGGACCTGTCGAACGTTCCCAAAATGGTCAATATGGATGAAATTTTAACATTTAATCTTTTGACTCCAAATGACTGTTGGATGGGAATTATGACTTTTTCAACTAAAATAAGTGTGTTTAAAGTCATTTATGTGCCTGAAATTGGTCAAAATTAAAGCTTTTGAATAAGCAAAAACTCTGTAAAAATGGCAATTTTGGTCACTCTGAGGAGTTAAAAAGTGGTTATTCAACATGAGGCACGATCCATTTGACATTTTGAATCTTTTTTGGTACAGTCCCAAAAATCCATTTTCTGATGAAAAACGATGACTCCGGACCTGTCGAACGTTCCCAAAATGGTCAATATGGATGAAATTTTAACATTTAATCTTTTGACTCCAAATGACTGTTGGATGGGAATTATGACTTTTTCAACTAAAATATGTGTGTTTAAAGTCATTTATGTGCCTGAAATTGGTCAAAATTAAAGCTTTTGAATAAGCAAAAACTCTGTAAAAATGGCAATGTTGGTCACTCTGAGGGGTTAAAAAGTGGTTATTCAACATGAGGCACGATCCATTTGACATTTTGAATCATTTTTGGTACAGTCCCAAAAATCCATTTTCTGATGAAAAACGATGACTCCGGACCTGTCGAACGTTTCCAAAATGGTCAATATGGATGAAATTTTAACATTTAATCTTTTGACTCTAAATGACTGTTGGATGTGAATTATGACTTTTTCAACGAAATCAAGTGTGTTTAAAGTCATTTATGTGCCTGAAATTGGTCAAAATTGAAGCTTTTGAGTAAGCAAAACTCTGTAAAAATTGCCATTTTAGTCACTCTGAGGGGTTAAAAAGTGGTTATTCAACATGAGGCACGATCCAATTGACATTTTGAATCATTTTTGGTACAGTCCCAAAAATCCATTTTCTGATGAAAAACGATGACTCCGGACCTGTTGAACGTTTCCAAAATGGTCAATATGGATGAAATTTTAACATTTAATCTTTTGACTCTAAATGACTGTTGGATGTGAATTATGACTTTTTCAACGAAATCAAGTGTGTTTAAAGTCATTTATGTGCCTGAAATTGGTCAAAATTGAAGCTTTTGAGTAAGCAAAACTCTGTAAAAATTGCCATTTTGGTCACTCTGAGGGGTTAAAAAGTGGTTATTCAACATGAGGCACGATCCATTTGACATTTTGAATCATTTTTGGTACAGTCCCAAAAATCCATTTTCTGATGAAAAACGATGACTCCGGACCTGTCGAACGATTCCAAAATGGTCAATATGGATGAAATTTTAACATTTAATCTTTTGACTCTAAATGACTGTTGGATGTGAATTATGACTTTTTCAACTAAAATAAGTGTGTTTAAAGTCATTTATGTGCCTGAAATTGGTCAAAATTAAAGCTTTTGAATAAGCAAAAACTCTGTAAAAATGGCAATTTTGGTCACTCTGAGGGGTTAAAAAGTGGTTATTCAACATGAGGCACGATCCATTTGACATTTTGAATCATTTTTGGTACAGTCCCAAAAATCCATTTTCTGATGAAAAACGATGACTCCGGACCTGTCGAACGTTTCCAAAATGGTCACTATGGATGAAATTTTAACATATAATCTTTTGACTCTAAATGACTGTTGGATGTGAATTATGACTTTTTCAACTAAATCAAGTGTGTTTAAAGTCATTTATGTGCCTGAAATTGGTCAAAATTGAAGCTTTTGAGTAAGCAAAACTCTGTAAAAATGGCCATTTTGGTCACTCTGAGGGGTTAAAAAGTGGTTATTCAACATGAGGCACGATCCATTTGACATTTTGAATAATTTTTGGTACAGTCCCAAAAATTCATTTTCTGATGAAAAACGATGACTCCGGACCTGTCGAACGTTTCCAAAATGGTCAATATGGATGAAATTTTAACATTTAATCTTTTGACTCTAAATGACTGTTGGATGTGAATTTTGACTTTTTCAACTAAAATAAGTGTGTTTAAAGTCATTTATGTGCCTGAAATTGGTCAAAATTGAAGCTTTTGAGTAAGCTAAACTCTGTAAAAATTGTCATTTTGGTCACTCTGAGGGGTTAAAAAGTGGTTATTCAACATGAGGCACGATCCAATTGACATTTTGAATCATTTTTGGTACAGTCCCAAAAATCCATTTTCTGATGAAAAATGATGACTCCGGACCTGTCGAACGTTCCCAAAATGGTCAATATGGATGAAATTTTAACATTTAATCTTTTGACTCCAAATGACTGTTGGATGTGAATTATGACCTTTTCGACTAAAATAAGTGTGTTTAAAGTCATTTCTGTGCCTGAAATTGGTCAAAATTGAAGCTTTTGAGTAAGCGAAACTCTGTAAAAATGGCAATGTTGGTCACTCTGAGGGGTTAAAAAGTGGTTATTCAACATGAGGCACGATCCATTTGACATTTTGAATCATTTTTGGTACAGTCCCAAAAATCAATTTTCTGATGAAAAACGATGACTCCGGACCTGTCGAACGTTCCCAAAATGGTCAATATGGATGAAATTTTAACATTTAATCTTTTGACTCTAAATGACTGTTGGATGTGAATTATGACTTTTTCAACTAAAATAAGTGTGTTTAAAGTCATTTATGTGCCTGAAATTGGTCAAAATTAAAGCTTTTGAATAAGCAAAAACTCTGTAAAAATGGCAATTTTGGTCACTCTGAGCGGTTAAAAAGTGGTTATTCAACATGAGGCACGATCCATTTGACATTTTGAATCATTTTTGGTACAGTCCCAAAAATCAATTTTCTGATGAAAAACGATGACTCCGGACCTGTCGAACGTTCCCAAAATGGTCAATATGGATGAAATTTTAACATTTAATCTTTTGACTCCAAATGACTGTTGGATGGGAATTATGACTTTTTCAACTAAAATAAGTGTGTTTAAAGTCATTTATGTGCCTGAAATTGGTCAAAATTGAAGCTTTTGAGTAAGCAAAACTCTGTAAAAATGGCCATTTTGGTCACTCTGAGGGGTTAAAAAGTGGTTATTCAACATGAGGCACGATCCATTTGACATTTTGAATCATTTTTGGTACAGTCCCAAAAATCCATTTTCTGATGAAAAACGATGACTCCGGACCTGTCGAACGTTCCCAAAATGGTCAATATGGATGAAATTTTAACATTTAATCTTTAGACTCTAAATGACTGTTGGATGTGAATTATGACTTTTTCAACTAAAATAAGTGTGTTTAAAGTCATTTATGTGCCTCAAATTGGTCAAAATTAAAGCTTTTGAATAAGCAAAAACTCCTTAAAAATGGCAATTTTGGTCACTCTGAGGGGTTAAAAAGTGGTTATTCAACATGAGGCACGATCCATTTGACATTTTGAATCATTTTTGGTACAGTCCCAAAAATCCATTTTCTGATGAAAAACGATGACTCCGGACCTGTCGAACGTTTCCAAAATGGTCAATATGGATGAAATTTTAACATTTGATCTTTTGACTCTAAATGACTGTTGGATGTGAATTATGACTTTTTCAACGAAATCAAGTGTGTTTAAAGTCATTTAGGTGCCTGAAATTGGTCAAAATTGAAGCTTTTGAGTAAGCAAAACTCTGTAAAAATTGCCATTTTGGTCACTCAGAGGGGTTAAAAAGTGGTTATTCAACATGAGGCACGATCCAATTGACATTTTGAATCATTTTTTGTACAGTCCCAAAAATTCATTTTCTGATGAAAAACAATGACTCCGGACCTGTCGAACGATTCCAAAATGGTCAATATGGATGAAATTTTAACATGTAATCTTTTGACTCTAAATGACTGTTTGATGTGAATTATGACTTTTTCAACTAAAATAAGTGTGTTTAAAATCATTTATGCGCCTGAAATTGGTCAAAACTAAAGCTTTTGAGTAAGCAAAAGTCTGTAAAAATGGCCATTTTGGTCACTCTGAGGGGTTAAAAAGTGGTTATTCAACATGAGGCATGATCCAATTGACATTTTGAATCATTTTTGGTACAGTCCCAAAAATCCATTTTCTGATGAAAAACGATGACTCCGGACCTGTCGAACGATTCCAAAATGGTCAATATGGATGAAATTTTAACATTTAATCTTTTGACTCTAAATGACTGTTGGATGTGAATTATGACTTTTTCAACTAAAATAAGTGTGTTTAAAGTCATTTATGTGCCTGAAATTGGTCAAAATTGAAGCTTTTGAATAAGCAAAACTCTGTAAAAATAACAATGTTGGTCACTCTGAGGGGTTAAAAAGTGGTTATTCAACATGAGGCACGATCCATTTGACATTTTGAATCATTTTTGGTACAGTCCCAAAAATCCATTTTCTGATGAAAAACGATGACTCTGGACCTGTCGAACGATTCCAAAATGGTAAATATGGATGAAATTTTAACATTTAATCTTTTGACTCTAAATGACTGTTGGATGTGAATTATGACTTTTTCAACTAAAATAAGTGTGTTTAAAGTCATTTATGTGCCTGAAATTGGTCAAAATTAAAGCTTTTGAATAAGCAAAAACTCTGTAAAAATGGCAATTTTGGTCACTCTGAGGGGTTAAAAAGTGGTTATTCAACATGAGGCACGATCCATTTGACATTTTGAATCATTTTTGGTACAGTCCCAAAAATCCATTTTCTGATGAAAAACGATGACTCCGGACCTGTCGAACGATTCCAAAATGGTCAATATGGATGAAATTTTAACATTTAATCTTTTGACTCTAAATGACTGTTGGATGTGAATTATGACTTTTTCAACTAAAATAAGTGTGTTTAAAGTCATTTATGTGCCTGAAATTGGTCAAAATTAAAGCTTTTGAATAAGCAAAAACTCTGTAAAAATGGCAATTTTGGTCACTCTGAGGAATTAAAAAGTGGTTATTCAACATGAGGCACGATCCATTTGACATTTTGAATCATTTTTGGTACAGTCCCAAAAATCCATTTTCTGATGAAAAACGATGACTCCGGACCTGTCGAACGTTCCCAAAATGGTCAATATGGATGAAATTTTAACATTTAATCTTTTGACTCCAAATGACTGTTGGATGGGAATTATGACTTTTTCAACTAAAATAAGTGTGTTTAAAGTCATTTATGTGCCTGAAATTGGTCAAAATTAAAGCTTTTGAATAAGCAAAAACTCCTTAAAAATGGCAATTTTGGTCACTCAGAGGGGTTAAAAAGTGGTTATTCAACATGAGGCACGATCCATTTGACATTTTGAATCATTTTTGGTACAGTCCCAAAAATCCATTTTCTGATGAAAAACGATGACTCCGGACCTGTCGAACGTTTCCAAAATGGTCAATATGGATGAAATTTTAACATTTGATCTTTTGACTCTAAATGACTGTTGGATGTGAATTATGACTTTTTCAACGAAATCAAGTGTGTTTAAAGTCATTTAAGTGCCTGAAATTGGTCAAAATTGAAGCTTTTGAGTAAGCAAAACTCTGTAAAAATTGCCATTTTGGTCACTCTGAGGGGTTAAAAAGTTGTTATTCAACATGAGGCACGATCCAATTGACATTTTGAATCATTTTTTGTACAGTCCCAAAAATTCATTTTCTGATGAAAAACAATGACTCCGGACCTGTCGAACGATTCCAAAATGGTCAATATGGATGAAATTTTAACATGTAATCTTTTGACTCTAAATGACTGTTTGATGTGAATTATGACTTTTTCAACTAAAATAAGTGTGTTTAAAATCATTTATGCGCCTGAAATTGGTCAAAACTAAAGCTTTTGAGTAAGCAAAAGTCTGTAAAAATGGCCATTTTGGTCACTCTGAGGGGTTAAAAAGTGGTTATTCAACATGAGGCATGATCCAATTGACATTTTGAATCATTTTTGGTACAGTCCCAAAAATCCATTTTCTGATGAAAAACGATGACTCTGGACCTGTCGAACGATTCCAAAATGGTAAATATGGATGAAATTTTAACATTTAATCTTTTGACTCTAAATGACTGTTGGATGTGAATTATGACTTTTTCAACTAAAATAAGTGTGTTTAAAGTCATTTATGTGCCTGAAATTGGTCAAAATTAAAGCTTTTGAATAAGCAAAAACTCTGTAAAAATGGCAATTTTGGTCACTCTGAGGGGTTAAAAAGTGGTTATTCAACATGAGGCACGATCCATTTGACATTTTGAATCATTTTTGGTACAGTCCCAAAAATCCATTTTCTGATGAAAAACGATGACTCCGGACCTGTCGAACGTTCCCAAAATGGTCAATATGGATGAAATTTTAACATTTAATCTTTTGACTCTAAATGACTGTTGGATGTGAATTATGACTTTTTCAACTAAAATAAGTGTGTTTAAAGTCATTTATGTGCCTGAAATTGGTCAAAATTAAAGCTTTTGAATGAGCAAAAACTCTGTAAAAATGGCAATTTTGGTCACTCTGAGGGGTTAAAAAGTGGTTATTCAACATGAGGCACGATCCATTTGACATTTTGAATCATTTTTGGTACAGTCCCAAAAATCAATTTTCTGATGAAAAACGATGACTCCGGACCTGTCGAACGTTTCCAAAATGGTCAATATGGATGAAATTTTAACATTTAATCTTTTGACTCTAAATGACTGTTGGATGTGAATTATGACTTTTTCAACGAAATCAAGTGTGTTTAAAGTCATTTATGTGCCTGAAATTGGTCAAAATTGAAGCTTTTGAGTAAGCAAAACTCTGTAAAAATTGCCATTTTGGTCACTCTGAGGGGTTAAAAAGTGGTTATTCAACATGAGGCACGATCCAATTGACATTTTGAATCATTTTTGGTACAGTCCCAAAAATTCTTTTTCTGATGAAAAACAATGACTCCGGACCTGTCGAACGATTCCAAAATGGTCAATATGGATAAAATTTTAACATGTAATCTTTTGACTCTAAATGACTGTTGGATGTGAATTATGACTTTTTCAACTAAAATAAGTGTGTTTAAAATCATTTATGCGCCTGAAATTGGTCAAAACTAAAGCTTTTGAGTAAGCAAAAGTCTGTAAAAATGGCCATTTTGGTCACTCTGAGGGGTTAAAAAGTGGTTATTCAACATGAGGCATGATCCAATTGACATTTTGAATCATTTTTGGTACAGTCCCAAAAATCCATTTTCTGATGAAAAACGATGACTCCGGACCTGTCGAACGATTCCAAAATGGTCAATATGGATGAAATTTTAACATTTAATCTTTTGACTCTAAATGACTGTTGGATGTGAATTATGACTTTTTCAACTAAAATAAGTGTGTTTAAAGTCATTTATGTGCCTGAAATTGGTCAAAATTGAAGCTTTTGAATAAGCAAAACTCTGTAAAAATAACAATGTTGGTCACTCTGAGGGGTTAAAAAGTGGTTATTCAACATGAGGCACGATCCATTTGACATTTTGAATCATTTTTGGTACAGTCCCAAAAATCCATTTTCTGATGAAAAACGATGACTCCGGACCTGTCGAACGTTCCCAAAATGGTCAATATGGATGAAATTTTAACATTTAATCTTTTGACTCTAAATGACTGTTGGATGTGAATTATGACTTTTTCAACTAAAATAAGTGTGTTTAAAGTCATTTATGTGCCTGAAATTGGTCAAAATTAAAGCTTTTGAATAAGCAAAAACTCTGTAAAAATGGCAATTTTGGTCACTCTGAGGGGTTAAAAAGTGGTTATTCAACATGAGGCACGATCCATTTGACATTTTGAATCATTTTTGGTACAGTCCCAAAAATCCATTTTCTGATGAAAAACGATGACTCCAGACCTGTCGAACGTTCCCAAAATGGTCAATATGGATGAAATTTTAACATTTAATCTTTTGACTCCAAATGACTGTTGGATGTGAATTATGACCTTTTCGACTAAAATAAGTGTGTTTAAAGTCATTTCTGTGCCTGAAATTGGTCAAAATTGAAGCTTTTGAGTAAGCGAAACTCTGTAAAAATGGCAATGTTGGTCACTCTGAGGGGTTAAAAAGTGGTTATTCAACATGAGGCACGATCCATTTGACATTTTGAATCATTTTTGGTACAGTCCCAAAAATCCATTTTCTGATGAAAAACGATGACTCCGGACCTGTCGAACGTTCCCAAAATGGTCAATATGGATGAAATTTTAACATTTAATCTTTTGACTCTAAATGACTGTTGGATGTGAATTATGACTTTTTCAACTAAAATAAGTGTGTTTAAAGTCATTTATGTGCCTGAAATTGGTCAAAATTAAAGCTTTTGAATAAGCAAAAACTCTGTAAAAATGGCAATTTTGGTCACTCTGAGGGGTTAAAAAGTGGTTATTCAACATGAGGCACGATCCATTTGACATTTTGAATCATTTTTGGTACAGTCCCAAAAATCCATTTTCTGATGAAAAACGATGACTCCAGACCTGTCGAACGTTCCCAAAATGGTCAATATGGATGAAATTTTAACATTTAATCTTTTGACTCCAAATGACTGTTGGATGGGAATTATGACTTTTTCAACTAAAATAAGTGTGTTTAAAGTCATTTATGTGCCTCAAATTGGTCAAAATTAAAGCTTTTGAATAAGCAAAAACTCCTTAAAAATGGCAATTTTGGTCACTCTGAGGGGTTAAAAAGTGGTTATTCAACATGAGGCACGATCCATTTGACATTTTGAATCATTTTTGGTACAGTCCCAAAAATCCATTTTCTGATGAAAAACGATGACTCCGGACCTGTCGAATGTTTCCAAAATGGTCAATATGGATGAAATTTTAACATTTGATCTTTTGACTCTAAATGACTGTTGGATGTGAATTATGACTTTTTCAACGAAATCAAGTGTGTTTAAAGTCATTTAAGTGCCTGAAATTGGTCAAAATTGAAGCTTTTGAGTAAGCAAAACTCTGTAAAAATTGCCATTTTGGTCACTCTGAGGGGTTAAAAAGTGGTTATTCAACATGAGGCACGATCCAATTGACATTTTGAATCATTTTTTGTACAGTCCCAAAAATTCATTTTCTGATGAAAAACAATGACTCCGGACCTGTCGAACGATTCCAAAATGGTCAATATGGATGAAATTTTAACATGTAATCTTTTGACTCTAAATGACTGTTTGATGTGAATTATGACTTTTTCAACTAAAATAAGTGTGTTTAAAATCATTTATGCGCCTGAAATTGGTCAAAACTAAAGCTTTTGAGTAAGCAAAAGTCTGTAAAAATGGCCATTTTGGTCACTCTGAGGGTTAAAAAGTGGTTATTCAACATGAGGCATGATCCAATTGACATTTTGAATCATTTTTGGTACAGTCCCAAAAATCCATTTTCTGATGAAAAACGATGACTCCGGACCTGTCGAACGATTCCAAAATGGTCAATATGGATGAAATTTTAACATTTAATCTTTTGACTCTAAATGACTGTTGGATGTGAATTATGACTTTTTCAACTAAAATAAGTGTGTTTAAAGTCATTTATGTGCCTGAAATTGGTCAAAATTGAAGCTTTTGAATAAGCAAAACTCTGTAAAAATATCAATGTTGGTCACTCTGAGGGGTTAAAAAGTGGTTATTCAACATGAGGCACGATCCATTTGACATTTTGAATCATTTTTGGTACAGTCCCAAAAATCCATTTTCTGATGAAAAACGATGACTCTGGACCTGTCGAACGATTCCAAAATGGTAAATATGGATGAAATTTTAACATTTAATCTTTTGACTCTAAATGACTGTTGGATGTGAATTATGACTTTTTCAACTAAAATAAGTGTGTTTAAAGTCATTTATGTGCCTGAAATTGGTCAAAATTAAAGCTTTTGAATAAGCAAAAACTCTGTAAAAATGGCAATTTTGGTCACTCTGAGGGGTTAAAAAGTGGTTATTCCACATGAGGCACGATCCATTTGACATTTTGAATCATTTTTGGTACAGTCCCAAAAATCCATTTTCTGATGAAAAACGATGACTCCGGACCTGTCGAACGATTCCAAAATGGTCAATATGGATGAAATTTTAACATTTAATCTTTTGACTCTAAATGACTGTTGGATGTGAATTATGACTTTTTCAACTAAAATAAGTGTGTTTAAAGTCATTTATGTGCCTGAAATTGGTCAAAATTAAAGCTTTTGAATAAGCAAAAACTCTGTAAAAATGGCAATTTTGGTCACTCTGAGGAGTTAAAAAGTGGTTATTCAACATGAGGCACGATCCATTTGACATTTTGAATCATTTTTGGTACAGTCCCAAAAATCCATTTTCTGATGAAAAACGATGACTCCGGACCTGTCGAACGTTCCCAAAAT
Organism: Lissotriton vulgaris; assembly: GCF_964263255.1. NCBI lineage: Eukaryota > Metazoa > Chordata > Amphibia > Caudata > Salamandridae > Lissotriton > Lissotriton vulgaris. The sequence goes on from NW_028243664.1 coordinate 109,472, forward strand.
GGTCAATATGGATGAAATTTTAACATTTAATCTTTTGACTCCAAATGACTGTTGGATGGGAATTATGACTTTTTCAACTAAAATAAGTGTGTTTAAAGTCATTTATGTGCCTGAAATTGGTCAAAATTAAAGCTTTTGAATAAGCAAAAACTCTGTAAAAATGGCAATGCTGGTCACTCTGAGGGGTTAAAAAGTGGTTATTCAACATGAGGCACGATCCATTTGACATTTTGAATAATTTTTGATACAGTCCCAAAAATCCATTTTCTGATGAAAAACGATGACTCCGGACCTGTCGAACGTTTCCAAAATGGTCAATATGGATGAAATTTTAACATTTAATCTTTTGACTCTACATGACTGTTGGATGTGAATTATGACTTTTTCAACTAAATCAAGTGTGTTTAAAGTCATTTATGTGCCTGAAATTGGTCAAAATTGAAGCTTTTGAGTAAGCAAAACTCTGCAAAAATGGCCATTTTGGTCACTTTGAGGGGTTAAAAAGTGGTTATTCAACATGAGGCACGATCCAATTGACATTTTGAATCATTTTTGGTACAGTCCCAAAAATCCATTTTCTGATGAAAAACGATGACTCCGGACCTGTCGAACTTTCCCAAAATGGTCAATATGGATGAAATTTTAACATTTAATCTTTTGACTCCAAATGACTGTTGGATGGGAATTATGACTTTTTCAACTAAAATAAGTGTGTTTAAAGTCATTTATGTGCCTGAAATTGGTCAAAATTGAAGCTTTTGAGTAAGCAAAACTCTGTAAAAATTGCCATTTTGGTCACTCTGAGGGGTTAAAAAGTGGTTATTCAACATGAGGCACGATCCATTTGAAATTTTGAATCATTTTTGGTACAGTCCCAAAAATCAATTTTCTGATGAAAAACGATGACTCCGGACCTGTGGAACGTTCCCAAAATGGTCAATATGGATGAAATTTTAACATTTAATCTTTTGACTCTAAATGACAGTTGGAAGTGAATTATGACTTTTTCAACTAAAATAAGTGTGTTTAAAGTCATTTATGTGCCTGAAATTGGTCAAAATTAAAGCTTTTGAATAAGCAAAAACTCTGTAAAAATGGCAATTTTGGTCACTCTGAGGGGTTAAAAAGTGGTTATTCAACATGAGGCACGATCCATTTGACATTTTGAATCATTTTTGGTACAGTCCCAAAAATCCATTTTCTGATGAAAAACGATGACTCCGGACCTGTCGAACGTTTCCAAAATGGTCAATATGGATGAAATTTTAACATTTAATCTTTTGACGCCAAATGACTGTTGGATGGGAATTATGACTTTTTCAACTAAAATAAGTGTGTTTAAAGTCATTTCTGTGCCTGAAATTGGTCAAAATTGAAGCTTTTGAGTAAGCGAAACTCTGTAAAAATGGCAATGTTGGTCACTCTGAGGGGTTAAAAAGTGGTTATTCAACATGAGGCACGATCCATTTGACATTTTGAATCATTTTTGGTACAGTCCCAAAAATCAATTTTCTGATGAAAAACGATGACTCCGGACCTGTCGAACATTTCCAAAATGGTCAATATGGATGAAATTTTAACATTTAATCTTTTGACTCTAAATGACTGTTGGATGTGAATTATGACTTTTTCAACTAAAATAAGTGTGTTTAAAGTCATTTATGTGCCTGAAATTGGTCAAAATTGAAGCTTTTGAGTAAGCAAAACTCTGTAAAAATGGCCATTTTGGTCCCTCTGAGGGGTTAAAAAGTGGTTATTCAACAGGAGGCACGATCCAATTGACAATTTGAATCATTTTTGGTACAGTCCCAAAAATCCATTTTCTGATGAAAAACGATGACTCCGGACCTGTCGAACGTTCCCAAAATGGTCAATATGGATGAAATTTTAACATTTAATCTTTTGACTCCAAATGACTGTTGGATGTGAATTATGACCTTTTCGACTAAAATAAGTGTGTTTAAAGTCATTTCTGTGCCTGAAATTGGTCAAAATTGAAGCTTTTGAGTAAGCGAAACTCTGTAAAAATGGCAATGTTGGTCACTCTGAGGGGTTAAAAAGTGGTTATTCAACAAGAGGCACGATCCATTTGACATTTTGAATCATTTTTGGTACAGTCCCAAAAATCCATTTTCTGATGAAAAACGATGACTCCGGACCTGTCGAACGTTCCCAAAATGGTCAATATGGATGAAATTTTAACATTTAATCTTTAGACTCTAAATGACTGTTGGATGTGAATTATGACTTTTTCAACTAAAATAAGTGTGTTTAAAGTCATTTATGTGCCTGAAATTGGTCAAAATTAAAGCTTTTGAATAAGCAAAAACTCTGTAAAAATGGCAATTTTGGTCACTCTGAGGGGTTAAAAAGTGGTTATTCAACATGAGGCACGATCCATTTGACATTTTGAATCATTTTTGGTACAGTCCCAAAAATCCATTTTCTGATGAAAAACGATGACTCCGGACCTGTCGAACGTTTCCAAAATGGTCAATATGGATGAAATTTTAACATTTAATCTTTTGACTCTAAATGACTGTTGGATGTGAATTATGACTTTTTTAACGAAATCAAGTGTGTTTAAAGTCATTTATGTGCCTGAAATTGGTCAAAATTGAAGCTTTTGAGTAAGCAAAACTCTGTAAAAATTGCCATTTTGGTCACTCTGAGGGGTTAAAAAGTGGTTATTCAACATGAGGCACGATCCAATTGACATTTTGAATCATTTTTGGTACAGTCCCAAAAATTCATTTTCTGATGAAAAACAATGACTCCGGACCTGTCGAACGTTCCCAAAATGGTCAATATGGATGAAATTTTAACATTTAATCTTTTGACTCCAAATGACTGTTGGATGGGAATTATGACTTTTTCAACTAAAATAAGTGTGTTTAAAGTCATTTATGTGCCTGAAATTGGTCAAAATTGAAGCTTTTGAGTAAGCAAAACTGTAAAAATGGCAATGTTGGTCACTCTGAGGGGTTAAAAAGTGGTTATTTAACATGAGGCACGATCCATTTGACATTTTGAATCATTTTTGGTACAGTCCCAAAAATCAATTTTCTGATGAAAAACGATGACTCCGGACCTGTCGAACGTTTCCAAAATGGTCAATATGGATGAAATTTTAACATTTAATCTTTTGACTCTAAATGACTGTTGGATGTGAATTATGACTTTTTCAACTAAAATAAGTGTGTTTAAAGTCATTTATGTGCCTGAAATTGGTCAAAATTGTAGCTTTTGAGTAAGCAAAACTCTGTAAAAATGGCCATTTTGGTCACTCTGAGGGGTTAAAAAGTGGTTATTCAACATGAGGCACGATCCAATTGACATTTTGAATCATTTTTGGTACAGTCCCAAAAATCCATTTTCTGATGAAAAACGATGACTCCGGACCTGTCGAACGTTCCCAAAATGGTCAATATGGATGAAATTTTAACATTTAATCTTTTGACTCCAAATGACTGTTGGATGTGAATTATGACCTTTTCGACTAAAATAAGTGTGTTTAAAGTCATTTCTGTGCCTGAAATTGGTCAAAATTGAAGCTTTTGAGTAAGCAAAACTCTGTAAAAATGGCAATGTTGGTCACTCTGAGGGGTTAAAAAGTGGTTATTCAACATGAGGCACGATCCATTTGACATTTTGAATCATTTTGGGTACAGTCCCAAAAATCCATTTTCTGATGAAAAACGATGACTCCGGACCTGTCGAACGTTTCCAAAATGGTCAATATGGATGAAATTTTAACATTTAATCTTTTGACTCTAAATGACTGTTGGATGTGAATTATGACTTTTTCAACTAAATCAAGTGTGTTTAAAGTCATTTATGTGCCTGAAATTGGTCAAAATTGAAGCTTTTGAGTAAGCAAAACTCTGTAAAAATGGCCATTTTGGTCACTCTGAGGGGTTAAAAAGTGGTTATTCAACATGAGGCACGATCCAATTAATATTTTGAATCATTTTTGGTACAGTCCCAAAAATCCATTTTCTGATGGAAAAACGATGACTCCGGACCTGTCGAACGTTTCCAAAATGGTCAATATGGATGAAATTTTAACATTTAATCTTTTGACTCTAAATGACTGTTGGATGTGAATTATGACTTTTTCAACTAAAATAAGTGTGTTTAAAGTCATTTATGTGCCTGAAATTGGTCAAAATTGAAGCTTTTGAGTAAGCAAAACTCTGTAAAAATGGCCATTTTGGTCACTCTGAGGGGTTAAAAAGTGGTTATTCAACATGAGGCACGATCCAATTGACATTTTGAATAATTTTTGGTACAGTCCCAAAAATCCATTTTCTGATGAAAAACGATGACTCAAGACCTGTCGAACGTTCCCAAAATGGTCAATATGGATGAAATTTTAACATTTAATCTTTTGAATCCAAATGACTGTTGGATGTGAATTATGACCTTTTCGACTAAAATAAGTGTGTTTAAAGTCATTTCTGTGCCTGAAATTGGTCAAAATTGAAGCTTTTGAGTAAGCGAAACTCTGTAAAAATGGCAATGTTGGTCACTCTGAGGGGTTAAAAAGTGGTTATTCAACATGAGGCACGATCCATTTGACATTTTGAATCATTTTTGGTACAGTCCCAAAAATCCATTTTCTGATGAAAAACGATGACTCCGGACCTGTTGAACGTTCCCAAAATGGTCAATATGGATGAAATTTTAACATTTAATCTTTTGACTCTAAATGACAGTTGGATGTGAATTATGACTTTTTCAACTAAAATAAGTGTGTTTAAAGTCATTTATGTGCCTGAAATTGGTCACAATTAAAGCTTTTGAATAAGCAAAAACTCTGTAAAAATGGCAATTTTGGTCACTCTGAGGGGTTAAAAAGTGGTTATTCAACATGAGGCACGATCCATTTGACATTTTGAATCATTTTTGGTACAGTCCCAAAAATCCATTTTCTGATGAAAAACGATGACTCCGGACCTGTCGAACGTTTCCAAAATGGTCAATATGGATGAAATTTTAACATTTAATCTTTTGACTCTAAATGACTGTTGGATGTGAATTATGACTTTTTCAACTAAATCAAGTGTGTTTAAAGTCATTTATGTGCCTGAAATTGGTCAAAATTGAAGCTTTTGAGTAAGCAAAACTCTGTAAAAATGGCCATTTTGGTCACTCTGAGGGTTTAAAAAGTGGTTATTCAACATGAGGCACGATCCAATTGTCATTTTGAATCATTTTTGGTACAGTCCCAAAAATCCATTTTCTGATGAAAAATGATGACTCCGGACCTGTCGAACGATTCCAAAATGGTCAATATGGATGAAATTTTAACATTTAATCTTTTGACTCTAAATGACTGTTGGATGTGAATTATGACTTTTTCAACTAAATCAAGTGTGTTTAAAGTCATTTATGTGCCTGAAATTGGTCAAAATTGAAGCTTTTGAGTAAGCAAAACTCTGTAAAAATGGCCATTTTGGTCACTCTGAGGGGTTAAAAAGTGGTTATTCAACATGAGGCACGATCCAATTGACATTTTGAATCATTTTTGGTACAGTCCCAAAAATCCATTTTCTGATGAAAAATGATGACTCCGGACCTGTCGAACGATTCCAAAATGGTCAATATGGATGAAATTTTAACATGTAATCTTTTGACTCTTAATGACTGTTGGATGTGAATTATGACTTTTTCAACTAAAATAAGCGTGTTTAAAATCATTTATGCGCCTGAAATTGGTCAAAATTAAAGCTTTTGAGTAAGCAAAACTCTGTAAAAATGGCCGTTTTGGTCACTCTGAGGGGTTAAAAAGTGGTTATTCAACATGAGGCACGATTCATTTGACATTTTGAATCATTTTTGGTACAGTCCCAAAAATCCATTTTCTGATGAAAAACAATGACTCCGGACCTGTCGAACGTTCCCAAAATGGTCAATATGGATGAAATTTTAACATTTAATCTTTTGACTCCAAATGACTGTTGGATGGGAATTATGACTTTTTCAACTAAAATAAGTGTGTTTAAAGTCATTTATGTGCCTGAAATTGGTCAAAATTGAAGCTTTTGAGTAAGCAAAACTCTGTAAAAATGGCAATGTTGGTCACTCTGAGGGGTTAAAAAGTGGTTATTTAACATGAGGCACGATCCATTTGACATTTTGAATCATTTTTGGTACAGTCCCAAAAATCAATTTTCTGATGAAAAACGATGACTCCGGACCTGTCGAACGTTTCCAAAATGGTCAATATGGATGAAATTTTAACATTTAATCTTTTGACTCTAAATGACTGTTGGATGTGAATTATGACTTTTTCAACTAAAATAAGTGTGTTTAAAGTCATTTATGTGCCTGAAATTGGTCAAAATTGTAGCTTTTGAGTAAGCAAAACTCTGTAAAAATGGCCATTTTGGTCACTCTGAGGGTTTAAAAAGTGGTTATTCAACATGAGGCACGATCCAATTAATATTTTGAATCATTTTTGGTACAGTCCCAAAAATCCATTTTCTGATGAAAAACGATGACTCCGGACCTGTCGAACGTTTCCAAAATGGTCAATATGGATGAAATTTTAACATTTAATCTTTTGACTCTAAATGACTGTTGGATGTGAATTATGACTTTTTCAACTAAAATAAGTGTGTTTAAAGTCATTTATGTGCCTGAAATTGGTCAAAATTGAAGCTTTTGAGTAAGCAAAACTCTGTAAAAATGGCCATTTTGGTCACTCTGAGGGGTTAAAAAGTGGTTATTCAACATGAGGCACGATCCAATTGACATTTTGAATCATTTTTGGTACAGTCCCAAAAATCCATTTTCTGATGAAAAACGATGACTCCGGACCTGTCGAACGTTCCCAAAATGGTCAATATGGATGAAATTTTAACATTTAATCTTTTGAATCCAAATGACTGTTGGATGTGAATTATGACCTTTTCGACTAAAATAAGTGTGTTTAAAGTCATTTCTGTGCCTGAAATTGGTCAAAATTGAAGCTTTTGAGTAAGCGAAACTCTGTAAAAATGGCAATGTTGGTCACTCTGAGGGGTTAAAAAGTGGTTATTCAACATGAGGCACGATCCATTTGACATTTTGAATCATTTTTGGTACAGTCCCAAAAATCCATTTTCTGATGAAAAACGATGACTCCGGACCTGTTGAACGTTCCCAAAATGGTCAATATGGATGAAATTTTAACATTTAATCTTTTGACTCTAAATGACTGTTGGATGTGAATTATGACTTTTTCAACTAAAATAAGTGTGTTTAAAGTCATTTATGTGCCTGAAATTGGTCAAAATTAAAGCTTTTGAATAAGCAAAAACTCTGTAAAAATGGCAATTTTGGTCACTCTGAGGGGTTAAAAAGTGGTTATTCAACATGAGGCACGATCCATTTGACATTTTGAATCATTTTTGGTACAGTCCCAAAAATCCATTTTCTGATGAAAAACGATGACTCCGGACCTGTCGAACGTTTCCAAAATGGTCAATATGGATGAAATTTTAACATTTAATCTTTTGACTCTAAATGACTGTTGGATGTGAATTATGACTTTTTCAACTAAATCAAGTGTGTTTAAAGTCATTTATGTGCCTGAAATTGGTCAAAATTGAAGCTTTTGAGTAAGCAAAACTCTGTAAAAATTGCCATTTTGGTCACCCTGAGGGGTTAAAAAGTGGTTATTCAACATGAGGCACGATCCAATTGACATTTTGAATCATTTTTGGTACAGTCCCAAAAATCCATTTTCTGATGAAAAATGATGACTCCGGACCTGTCGAACGATTCCAAAATGGTCAATATGGATGAAATTTTAACATGTAATCTTTTGACTCTTAATGACTGTTGGATGTGAATTATGACTTTTTCAACTAAAATAAGCGTGTTTAAAATCATTTATGCGCCTGAAATTGGTCAAAATTAAAGCTTTTGAGTAAGCAAAACTCTGTAAAAATGGCCGTTTTGGTCACTCTGAGGGGTTAAAAAGTGGTTATTCAACATGAGGCACGATCCATTTGACATTTTGAATCATTTTTGGTACAGTCCCAAAAATCCATTTTCTGATGAAAAACAATGACTCCGGACCTGTCGAACGTTCCCAAAATGGTCAATATGGATGAAATTTTAACATTTAATCTTTTGACTCCAAATGACTGTTGGATGGGAATTATGACTTTTTCAACTAAAATAAGTGTGTTTAAAGTCATTTATGTGCCTGAAATTGGTCAAAATTGAAGCTTTTGAGTAAGCAAAACTCTGTAAAAATGGCAATGTTGGTCACTCTGAGGGGTTAAAAAGTGGTTATTTAACATGAGGCACGATCCATTTGACATTTTGAATCATTTTTGGTACAGTCCCAAAAATCAATTTTCTGATGAAAAACGATGACTCCGGACCTGTCGAACGTTTCCAAAATGGTCAATATGGATGAAATTTTAACATTTAATCTTTTGACTCTAAATGACTGTTGGATGTGAATTATGACTTTTTCAACTAAAATAAGTGTGTTTAAAGTCATTTATGTGCCTGAAATTGGTCAAAATTGTAGCTTTTGAGTAAGCAAAACTCTGTAAAAATGGCCATTTTGGTCACTCTGAGGGGTTAAAAAGTGGTTATTCAACATGAGGCACAATCCAATTGACATTTTGAATCATTTTTGGTACAGTCCCAAAAATCCATTTTCTGATGAAAAACGATGACTCCGGACCTGTCGAACGTTCCCAAAATGGTCAATATGGATGAAATTTTAACATTTAATCTTTTGACTCCAAATGACTGTTGGATGTGAATTATGACCTTTTCGACTAAAATAAGTGTGTTTAAAGTCATTTCTGTGCCTGAAATTGGTCAAAATTGAAGCTTTTGAGTAAGCAAAACTCTGTAAAAATGGCCATTTTGGTCACTCTGAGGGGTTAAAAAGTGGTTATTCAACATGAGGCACGATCCAATTGACATTTTGAATAATTTTTGGTACAGTCCCAAAAATCCATTTTCTGATGAAAAACGATGACTCAAGACCTGTCGAACGTTCCCAAAATGGTCAATATGGATGAAATTTTAACATTTAATCTTTTGAATCCAAATGACTGTTGGATGTGAATTATGACCTTTTCGACTAAAATAAGTGTGTTTAAAGTCATTTCTGTGCCTGAAATTGGTCAAAATTGAAGCTTTTGAGTAAGCGAAACTCTGTAAAAATGGCAATGTTGGTCACTCTGAGGGGTTAAAAAGTGGTTATTCAACATGAGGCACGATCCATTTGACATTTTGAATCATTTTTGGTACAGTCCCAAAAATCCATTTTCTGATGAAAAACGATGACTCCGGACCTGTTGAACGTTCCCAAAATGGTCAATATGGATGAAATTTTAACATTTAATCTTTTGACTCTAAATGACTGTTGGATGTGAATTATGACTTTTTCAACTAAAATAAGTGTGTTTAAAGTCATTTATGTGCCTGAAATTGGTCAAAATTGAAGCTTTTGAGTAAGCAAAACTCTGTAAAAATGGCCATTTTGGTCCCTCTGAGGGGTTAAAAAGTGGTTATTCAACAGGAGGCACGATCCAATTGACAATTTGAATCATTTTTGGTACAGTCCCAAAAATCCATTTTCTGATGAAAAACGATGACTCCGGACCTGTCGAACGTTCCCAAAATGGTCAATATGGATGAAATTTTAACATTTAATCTTTTGACTCCAAATGACTGTTGGATGTGAATTATGACCTTTTCGACTAAAATAAGTGTGTTTAAAGTCATTTCTGTGCCTGAAATTGGTCAAAATTGAAGCTTTTGAGTAAGCGAAACTCTGTAAAAATGGCAATGTTGGTCACTCTGAGGGGTTAAAAAGTGGTTATTCAACAAGAGGCACGATCCATTTGACATTTTGAATCATTTTTGGTACAGTCCCAAAAATCCATTTTCTGATGAAAAACGATGACTCCGGACCTGTCGAACGTTCCCAAAATGGTCAATATGGATGAAATTTTAACATTTAATCTTTAGACTCTAAATGACTGTTGGATGTGAATTATGACTTTTTCAACTAAAATAAGTGTGTTTAAAGTCATTTATGTGCCTGAAATTGGTCAAAATTAAAGCTTTTGAATAAGCAAAAACTCTGTAAAAATGGCAATTTTGGTCACTCTGAGGGGTTAAAAAGTGGTTATTCAACATGAGGCACGATCCATTTGACATTTTGAATCATTTTTGGTACAGTCCCAAAAATCCATTTTCTGATGAAAAACGATGACTCCGGACCTGTCGAACGTTTCCAAAATGGTCAATATGGATGAAATTTTAACATTTAATCTTTTGACTCTAAATGACTGTTGGATGTGAATTATGACTTTTTTAACGAAATCAAGTGTGTTTAAAGTCATTTATGTGCCTGAAATTGGTCAAAATTGAAGCTTTTGAGTAAGCAAAACTCTGTAAAAATTGCCATTTTGGTCACTCTGAGGGGTTAAAAAGTGGTTATTCAACATGAGGCACGATCCAATTGACATTTTGAATCATTTTTGGTACAGTCCCAAAAATTCATTTTCTGATGAAAAACAATGACTCCGGACCTGTCGAACGTTCCCAAAATGGTCAATATGGATGAAATTTTAACATTTAATCTTTTGACTCCAAATGACTGTTGGATGGGAATTATGACTTTTTCAACTAAAATAAGTGTGTTTAAAGTCATTTATGTGCCTGAAATTGGTCAAAATTGAAGCTTTTGAGTAAGCAAAACTGTAAAAATGGCAATGTTGGTCACTCTGAGGGGTTAAAAAGTGGTTATTTAACATGAGGCACGATCCATTTGACATTTTGAATCATTTTTGGTACAGTCCCAAAAATCAATTTTCTGATGAAAAACGATGACTCCGGACCTGTCGAACGTTTCCAAAATGGTCAATATGGATGAAATTTTAACATTTAATCTTTTGACTCTAAATGACTGTTGGATGTGAATTATGACTTTTTCAACTAAAATAAGTGTGTTTAAAGTCATTTATGTGCCTGAAATTGGTCAAAATTGTAGCTTTTGAGTAAGCAAAACTCTGTAAAAATGGCCATTTTGGTCACTCTGAGGGGTTAAAAAGTGGTTATTCAACATGAGGCACGATCCAATTGATATTTTGAATCATTTTTGGTACAGTCCCAAAAATCCATTTTCTGATGAAAAACGATGACTCCGGACCTGTCGAACGTTCCCAAAATGGTCAATATGGATGAAATTTTAACATTTAATCTTTTGACTCCAAATGACTGTTGGATGTGAATTATGACCTTTTCGACTAAAATAAGTGTGTTTAAAGTCATTTCTGTGCCTGAAATTGGTCAAAATTGAAGCTTTTGAGTAAGCAAAACTCTGTAAAAATGGCAATGTTGGTCACTCTGAGGGGTTAAAAAGTGGTTATTCAACATGAGGCACGATCCATTTGACATTTTGAATCATTTTGGGTACAGTCCCAAAAATCCATTTTCTGATGAAAAACGATGACTCCGGACCTGTCGAACGTTTCCAAAATGGTCAATATGGATGAAATTTTAACATTTAATCTTTTGACTCTAAATGACTGTTGGATGTGAATTATGACTTTTTCAACTAAATCAAGTGTGTTTAAAGTCATTTATGTGCCTGAAATTGGTCAAAATTGAAGCTTTTGAGTAAGCAAAACTCTGTAAAAATGGCCATTTTGGTCACTCTGAGGGGTTAAAAAGTGGTTATTCAACATGAGGCACGATCCAATTAATATTTTGAATCATTTTTGGTACAGTCCCAAAAATCCATTTTCTGATGAAAAACGATGACTCCGGACCTGTCGAACGTTTCCAAAATGGTCAATATGGATGAAATTTTAACATTTAATCTTTTGACTCTAAATGACTGTTGGATGTGAATTATGACTTTTTCAACTAAAATAAGTGTGTTTAAAGTCATTTATGTGCCTGAAATTGGTCAAAATTGAAGCTTTTGAGTAAGCAAAACTCTGTAAAAATGGCCATTTTGGTCACTCTGAGGGGTTAAAAAGTGGTTATTCAACATGAGGCACGATCCAATTGACATTTTGAATAATTTTTGGTACAGTCCCAAAAATCCATTTTCTGATGAAAAACGATGACTCAAGACCTGTCGAACGTTCCCAAAATGGTCAATATGGATGAAATTTTAACATTTAATCTTTTGAATCCAAATGACTGTTGGATGTGAATTATGACCTTTTCGACTAAAATAAGTGTGTTTAAAGTCATTTCTGTGCCTGAAATTGGTCAAAATTGAAGCTTTTGAGTAAGCGAAACTCTGTAAAAATGGCAATGTTGGTCACTCTGAGGGGTTAAAAAGTGGTTATTCAACATGAGGCACGATCCATTTGACATTTTGAATCATTTTTGGTACAGTCCCAAAAATCCATTTTCTGATGAAAAACGATGACTCCGGACCTGTTGAACGTTCCCAAAATGGTCAATATGGATGAAATTTTAACATTTAATCTTTTGACTCTAAATGACAGTTGGATGTGAATTATGACTTTTTCAACTAAAATAAGTGTGTTTAAAGTCATTTATGTGCCTGAAATTGGTCACAATTAAAGCTTTTGAATAAGCAAAAACTCTGTAAAAATGGCAATTTTGGTCACTCTGAGGGGTTAAAAAGTGGTTATTCAACATGAGGCACGATCCATTTGACATTTTGAATCATTTTTGGTACAGTCCCAAAAATCCATTTTCTGATGAAAAACGATGACTCCGGACCTGTCGAACGTTTCCAAAATGGTCAATATGGATGAAATTTTAACATTTAATCTTTTGACTCTAAATGACTGTTGGATGTGAATTATGACTTTTTCAACTAAATCAAGTGTGTTTAAAGTCATTTATGTGCCTGAAATTGGTCAAAATTGAAGCTTTTGAGTAAGCAAAACTCTGTAAAAATGGCCATTTTGGTCACTCTGAGGGTTTAAAAAGTGGTTATTCAACATGAGGCACGATCCAATTGTCATTTTGAATCATTTTTGGTACAGTCCCAAAAATCCATTTTCTGATGAAAAATGATGACTCCGGACCTGTCGAACGATTCCAAAATGGTCAATATGGATGAAATTTTAACATTTAATCTTTTGACTCTAAATGACTGTTGGATGTGAATTATGACTTTTTCAACTAAATCAAGTGTGTTTAAAGTCATTTATGTGCCTGAAATTGGTCAAAATTGAAGCTTTTGAGTAAGCAAAACTCTGTAAAAATGGCCATTTTGGTCACTCTGAGGGGTTAAAAAGTGGTTATTCAACATGAGGCACGATCCAATTGACATTTTGAATCATTTTTGGTACAGTCCCAAAAATCCATTTTCTGATGAAAAATGATGACTCCGGACCTGTCGAACGATTCCAAAATGGTCAATATGGATGAAATTTTAACATGTAATCTTTTGACTCTTAATGACTGTTGGATGTGAATTATGACTTTTTCAACTAAAATAAGCGTGTTTAAAATCATTTATGCGCCTGAAATTGGTCAAAATTAAAGCTTTTGAGTAAGCAAAACTCTGTAAAAATGGGCGTTTTGGTCACTCTGAGGGGTTAAAAAGTGGTTATTCAACATGAGGCACGATTCATTTGACATTTTGAATCATTTTTGGTACAGTCCCAAAAATCCATTTTCTGATGAAAAACAATGACTCCGGACCTGTCGAACGTTTCCAAAATGGTCAATATGGATGAAATTTTAACATTTAATCTTTTGACTCTAAATGACTGTTGGATGTGAATTATGACTTTTTCAACTAAAATAAGTGTGTTTAAAGTCATTTATGTGCCTGAAATTGGTCAAAATTGTAGCTTTTGAGTAAGCAAAACTCTGTAAAAATGGCCATTTTGGTCACTCTGAGGGGTTAAAAAGTGGTTATTCAACATGAGGCACGATCCAATTAATATTTTGAATCATTTTTGGTACAGTCCCAAAAATCCATTTTCTGATGAAAAACGATGACTCCGGACCTGTCGAACGTTTCCAAAATGGTCAATATGGATGAAATTTTAACATTTAATCTTTTGACTCTAAATGACTGTTGGATGTGAATTATGACTTTTTCAACTAAAATAAGTGTGTTTAAAGTCATTTATGTGCCTGAAATTGGTCAAAATTGAAGCTTTTGAGTAAGCAAAACTCTGTAAAAATGGCCATTTTGGTCACTCTGAGGGGTTAAAAAGTGGTTATTCAACATGAGGCACGATCCAATTGACATTTTGAATCATTTTTGGTACAGTCCCAAAAATCCATTTTCTGATGAAAAACGATGACTCCGGACCTGTCGAACGTTCCCAAAATGGTCAATATGGATGAAATTTTAACATTTAATCTTTTGAATCCAAATGACTGTTGGATGTGAATTATGACCTTTTCGACTAAAATAAGTGTGTTTAAAGTCATTTCTGTGCCTGAAATTGGTCAAAATTGAAGCTTTTGAGTAAGCGAAACTCTGTAAAAATGGCAATGTTGGTCACTCTGAGGGGTTAAAAAGTGGTTATTCAACATGAGGCACGATCCATTTGACATTTTGAATCATTTTTGGTACAGTCCCAAAAATCCATTTTCTGATGAAAAACGATGACTCCGGACCTGTTGAACGTTCCCAAAATGGTCAATATGGATGAAATTTTAACATTTAATCTTTTGACTCTAAATGACTGTTGGATGTGAATTATGACTTTTTCAACTAAAATAAGTGTGTTTAAAGTCATTTATGTGCCTGAAATTGGTCAAAATTAAAGCTTTTGAATAAGCAAAAACTCTGTAAAAATGGCAATTTTGGTCACTCTGAGGGGTTAAAAAGTGGTTATTCAACATGAGGCACGATCCATTTGACATTTTGAATCATTTTTGGTACAGTCCCAAAAATCCATTTTCTGATGAAAAACGATGACTCCGGACCTGTCGAACGTTTCCAAAATGGTCAATATGGATGAAATTTTAACATTTAATCTTTTGACTCTAAATGACTGTTGGATGTGAATTATGACTTTTTCAACTAAATCAAGTGTGTTTAAAGTCATTTATGTGCCTGAAATTGGTCAAAATTGAAGCTTTTGAGTAAGCAAAACTCTGTAAAAATTGCCATTTTGGTCACCCTGAGGGGTTAAAAAGTGGTTATTCAACATGAGGCACGATCCAATTGACATTTTGAATCATTTTTGGTACAGTCCCAAAAATCCATTTTCTGATGAAAAATGATGACTCCGGACCTGTCGAACGATTCCAAAATGGTCAATATGGATGAAATTTTAACATGTAATCTTTTGACTCTTAATGACTGTTGGATGTGAATTATGACTTTTTCAACTAAAATAAGCGTGTTTAAAATCATTTATGCGCCTGAAATTGGTCAAAATTAAAGCTTTTGAGTAAGCAAAACTCTGTAAAAATGGCCGTTTTGGTCACTCTGAGGGGTTAAAAAGTGGTTATTCAACATGAGGCACGATCCATTTGACATTTTGAATCATTTTTGGTACAGTCCCAAAAATCCATTTTCTGATGAAAAACAATGACTCCGGACCTGTCGAACGTTCCCAAAATGGTCAATATGGATGAAATTTTAACATTTAATCTTTTGACTCCAAATGACTGTTGGATGGGAATTATGACTTTTTCAACTAAAATAAGTGTGTTTAAAGTCATTTATGTGCCTGAAATTGGTCAAAATTGAAGCTTTTGAGTAAGCAAAACTCTGTAAAAATGGCAATGTTGGTCACTCTGAGGGGTTAAAAAGTGGTTATTTAACATGAGGCACGATCCATTTGACATTTTGAATCATTTTTGGTACAGTCCCAAAAATCAATTTTCTGATGAAAAACGATGACTCCGGACCTGTCGAACGTTTCCAAAATGGTCAATATGGATGAAATTTTAACATTTAATCTTTTGACTCTAAATGACTGTTGGATGTGAATTATGACTTTTTCAACTAAAATAAGTGTGTTTAAAGTCATTTATGTGCCTGAAATTGGTCAAAATTGTAGCTTTTGAGTAAGCAAAACTCTGTAAAAATGGCCATTTTGGTCACTCTGAGGGGTTAAAAAGTGGTTATTCAACATGAGGCACAATCCAATTGACATTTTGAATCATTTTTGGTACAGTCCCAAAAATCCATTTTCTGATGAAAAACGATGACTCCGGACCTGTCGAACGTTCCCAAAATGGTCAATATGGATGAAATTTTAACATTTAATCTTTTGACTCCAAATGACTGTTGGATGTGAATTATGACCTTTTCGACTAAAATAAGTGTGTTTAAAGTCATTTCTGTGCCTGAAATTGGTCAAAATTGAAGCTTTTGAGTAAGCAAAACTCTGTAAAAATGGCCATTTTGGTCACTCTGAGGGGTTAAAAAGTGGTTATTCAACATGAGGCACGATCCAATTGACATTTTGAATAATTTTTGGTACAGTCCCAAAAATCCATTTTCTGATGAAAAACGATGACTCAAGACCTGTCGAACGTTCCCAAAATGGTCAATATGGATGAAATTTTAACATTTAATCTTTTGAATCCAAATGACTGTTGGATGTGAATTATGACCTTTTCGACTAAAATAAGTGTGTTTAAAGTCATTTCTGTGCCTGAAATTGGTCAAAATTGAAGCTTTTGAGTAAGCGAAACTCTGTAAAAATGGCAATGTTGGTCACTCTGAGGGGTTAAAAAGTGGTTATTCAACATGAGGCACGATCCATTTGACATTTTGAATCATTTTTGGTACAGTCCCAAAAATCCATTTTCTGATGAAAAACGATGACTCCGGACCTGTTGAACGTTCCCAAAATGGTCAATATGGATGAAATTTTAACATTTAATCTTTTGACTCTAAATGACTGTTGGATGTGAATTATGACTTTTTCAACTAAAATAAGTGTGTTTAAAGTCATTTATGTGCCTGAAATTGGTCAAAATTGAAGCTTTTGAGTAAGCAAAACTCTGTAAAAATGGCCATTTTGGTCCCTCTGAGGGGTTAAAAAGTGGTTATTCAACAGGAGGCACGATCCAATTGACAATTTGAATCATTTTTGGTACAGTCCCAAAAATCCATTTTCTGATGAAAAACGATGACTCCGGACCTGTCGAACGTTCCCAAAATGGTCAATATGGATGAAATTTTAACATTTAATCTTTTGACTCCAAATGACTGTTGGATGTGAATTATGACCTTTTCGACTAAAATAAGTGTGTTTAAAGTCATTTCTGTGCCTGAAATTGGTCAAAATTGAAGCTTTTGAGTAAGCGAAACTCTGTAAAAATGGCAATGTTGGTCACTCTGAGGGGTTAAAAAGTGGTTATTCAACAAGAGGCACGATCCATTTGACATTTTGAATCATTTTTGGTACAGTCCCAAAAATCCATTTCCTGATGAAAAACGATGACTCCGGACCTGTCGAACGTTCCCAAAATGGTCAATATGGATGAAATTTTAACATTTAATCTTTAGACTCTAAATGACTGTTGGATGTGAATTATGACTTTTTCAACTAAAATAAGTGTGTTTAAAGTCATTTATGTGCCTGAAATTGGTCAAAATTAAAGCTTTTGAATAAGCAAAAACTCTGTAAAAATGGCAATTTTGGTCACTCTGAGGGGTTAAAAAGTGGTTATTCAACATGAGGCACGATCCATTTGACATTTTGAATCATTTTTGGTACAGTCCCAAAAATCCATTTTCTGATGAAAAACGATGACTCCGGACCTGTCGAACGTTTCCAAAATGGTCAATATGGATGAAATTTTAACATTTAATCTTTTGACTCTAAATGACTGTTGGATGTGAATTATGACTTTTTTAACGAAATCAAGTGTGTTTAAAGTCATTTATGTGCCTGAAATTGGTCAAAATTGAAGCTTTTGAGTAAGCAAAACTCTGTAAAAATTGCCATTTTGGTCACTCTGAGGGGTTAAAAAGTGGTTATTCAACATGAGGCACGATCCAATTGACATTTTGAATCATTTTTGGTACAGTCCCAAAAATTCATTTTCTGATGAAAAACAATGACTCCGGACCTGTCGAACGTTCCCAAAATGGTCAATATGGATGAAATTTTAACATTTAATCTTTTGACTCCAAATGACTGTTGGATGGGAATTATGACTTTTTCAACTAAAATAAGTGTGTTTAAAGTCATTTATGTGCCTGAAATTGGTCAAAATTGAAGCTTTTGAGTAAGCAAAACTGTAAAAATGGCAATGTTGGTCACTCTGAGGGGTTAAAAAGTGGTTATTTAACATGAGGCACGATCCATTTGACATTTTGAATCATTTTTGGTACAGTCCCAAAAATCAATTTTCTGATGAAAAACGATGACTCCGGACCTGTCGAACGTTTCCAAAATGGTCAATATGGATGAAATTTTAACATTTAATCTTTTGACTCTAAATGACTGTTGGATGTGAATTATGACTTTTTCAACTAAAATAAGTGTGTTTAAAGTCATTTATGTGCCTGAAATTGGTCAAAATTGTAGCTTTTGAGTAAGCAAAACTCTGTAAAAATGGCCATTTTGGTCACTCTGAGGGGTTAAAAAGTGGTTATTCAACATGAGGCACGATCCAATTGACATTTTGAATCATTTTTGGTACAGTCCCAAAAATCCATTTTCTGATGAAAAACGATGACTCCGGACCTGTCGAACGTTCCCAAAATGGTCAATATGGATGAAATTTTAACATTTAATCTTTTGACTCCAAATGACTGTTGGATGTGAATTATGACCTTTTCGACTAAAATAAGTGTGTTTAAAGTCATTTCTGTGCCTGAAATTGGTCAAAATTGAAGCTTTTGAGTAAGCAAAACTCTGTAAAAATGGCAATGTTGGTCACTCTGAGGGGTTAAAAAGTGGTTATTCAACATGAGGCACGATCCATTTGACATTTTGAATCATTTTGGGTACAGTCCCAAAAATCCATTTTCTGATGAAAAACGATGACTCCGGACCTGTCGAACGTTTCCAAAATGGTCAATATGGATGAAATTTTAACATTTAATCTTTTGACTCTAAATGACTGTTGGATGTGAATTATGACTTTTTCAACTAAATCAAGTGTGTTTAAAGTCATTTATGTGCCTGAAATTGGTCAAAATTGAAGCTTTTGAGTAAGCAAAACTCTGTAAAAATGGCCATTTTGGTCACTCTGAGGGGTTAAAAAGTGGTTATTCAACATGAGGCACGATCCAATTAATATTTTGAATCATTTTTGGTACAGTCCCAAAAATCCATTTTCTGATGAAAAACGATGACTCCGGACCTGTCGAACGTTTCCAAAATGGTCAATATGGATGAAATTTTAACATTTAATCTTTTGACTCTAAATGACTGTTGGATGTGAATTATGACTTTTTCAACTAAAATAAGTGTGTTTAAAGTCATTTATGTGCCTGAAATTGGTCAAAATTGAAGCTTTTGAGTAAGCAAAACTCTGTAAAAATGGCCATTTTGGTCACTCTGAGGGGTTAAAAAGTGGTTATTCAACATGAGGCACGATCCAATTGACATTTTGAATAATTTTTGGTACAGTCCCAAAAATCCATTTTCTGATGAAAAACGATGACTCAAGACCTGTCGAACGTTCCCAAAATGGTCAATATGGATGAAATTTTAACATTTAATCTTTTGAATCCAAATGACTGTTGGATGTGAATTATGACCTTTTCGACTAAAATAAGTGTGTTTAAAGTCATTTCTGTGCCTGAAATTGGTCAAAATTGAAGCTTTTGAGTAAGCGAAACTCTGTAAAAATGGCAATGTTGGTCACTCTGAGGGGTTAAAAAGTGGTTATTCAACATGAGGCACGATCCATTTGACATTTTGAATCATTTTTGGTACAGTCCCAAAAATCCATTTTCTGATGAAAAACGATGACTCCGGACCTGTTGAACGTTCCCAAAATGGTCAATATGGATGAAATTTTAACATTTAATCTTTTGACTCTAAATGACAGTTGGATGTGAATTATGACTTTTTCAACTAAAATAAGTGTGTTTAAAGTCATTTATGTGCCTGAAATTGGTCACAATTAAAGCTTTTGAATAAGCAAAAACTCTGTAAAAATGGCAATTTTGGTCACTCTGAGGGGTTAAAAAGTGGTTATTCAACATGAGGCACGATCCATTTGACATTTTGAATCATTTTTGGTACAGTCCCAAAAATCCATTTTCTGATGAAAAACGATGACTCCGGACCTGTCGAACGTTTCCAAAATGGTCAATATGGATGAAATTTTAACATTTAATCTTTTGACTCTAAATGACTGTTGGATGTGAATTATGACTTTTTCAACTAAATCAAGTGTGTTTAAAGTCATTTATGTGCCTGAAATTGGTCAAAATTGAAGCTTTTGAGTAAGCAAAACTCTGTAAAAATGGCCATTTTGGTCACTCTGAGGGTTTAAAAAGTGGTTATTCAACATGAGGCACGATCCAATTGTCATTTTGAATCATTTTTGGTACAGTCCCAAAAATCCATTTTCTGATGAAAAATGATGACTCCGGACCTGTCGAACGATTCCAAAATGGTCAATATGGATGAAATTTTAACATTTAATCTTTTGACTCTAAATGACTGTTGGATGTGAATTATGACTTTTTCAACTAAATCAAGTGTGTTTAAAGTCATTTATGTGCCTGAAATTGGTCAAAATTGAAGCTTTTGAGTAAGCAAAACTCTGTAAAAATGGCCATTTTGGTCACTCTGAGGGGTTAAAAAGTGGTTATTCAACATGAGGCACGATCCAATTGACATTTTGAATCATTTTTGGTACAGTCCCAAAAATCCATTTTCTGATGAAAAATGATGACTCCGGACCTGTCGAACGATTCCAAAATGGTCAATATGGATGAAATTTTAACATGTAATCTTTTGACTCTTAATGACTGTTGGATGTGAATTATGACTTTTTCAACTAAAATAAGCGTGTTTAAAATCATTTATGCGCCTGAAATTGGTCAAAATTAAAGCTTTTGAGTAAGCAAAACTCTGTAAAAATGGCCGTTTTGGTCACTCTGAGGGGTTAAAAAGTGGTTATTCAACATGAGGCACGATTCATTTGACATTTTGAATCATTTTTGGTACAGTCCCAAAAATCCATTTTCTGATGAAAAACAATGACTCCGGACCTGTCGAACGTTCCCAAAATGGTCAATATGGATGAAATTTTAACATTTAATCTTTTGACTCCAAATGACTGTTGGATGGGAATTATGACTTTTTCAACTAAAATAAGTGTGTTTAAAGTCATTTATGTGCCTGAAATTGGTCAAAATTGAAGCTTTTGAGTAAGCAAAACTCTGTAAAAATGGCAATGTTGGTCACTCTGAGGGGTTAAAAAGTGGTTATTTAACATGAGGCACGATCCATTTGACATTTTGAATCATTTTTGGTACAGTCCCAAAAATCAATTTTCTGATGAAAAACGATGACTCCGGACCTGTCGAACGTTTCCAAAATGGTCAATATGGATGAAATTTTAACATTTAATCTTTTGACTCTAAATGACTGTTGGATGTGAATTATGACTTTTTCAACTAAAATAAGTGTGTTTAAAGTCATTTATGTGCCTGAAATTGGTCAAAATTGTAGCTTTTGAGTAAGCAAAACTCTGTAAAAATGGCCATTTTGGTCACTCTGAGGGGTTAAAAAGTGGTTATTCAACATGAGGCACGATCCAATTAATATTTTGAATCATTTTTGGTACAGTCCCAAAAATCCATTTTCTGATGAAAAACGATGACTCCGGACCTGTCGAACGTTTCCAAAATGGTCAATATGGATGAAATTTTAACATTTAATCTTTTGACTCTAAATGACTGTTGGATGTGAATTATGACTTTTTCAACTAAAATAAGTGTGTTTAAAGTCATTTATGTGCCTGAAATTGGTCAAAATTGAAGCTTTTGAGTAAGCAAAACTCTGTAAAAATGGCCATTTTGGTCACTCTGAGGGGTTAAAAAGTGGTTATTCAACATGAGGCACGATCCAATTGACATTTTGAATCATTTTTGGTACAGTCCCAAAAATCCATTTTCTGATGAAAAACGATGACTCCGGACCTGTCGAACGTTCCCAAAATGGTCAATATGGATGAAATTTTAACATTTAATCTTTTGAATCCAAATGACTGTTGGATGTGAATTATGACCTTTTCGACTAAAATAAGTGTGTTTAAAGTCATTTCTGTGCCTGAAATTGGTCAAAATTGAAGCTTTTGAGTAAGCGAAACTCTGTAAAAATGGCAATGTTGGTCACTCTGAGGGGTTAAAAAGTGGTTATTCAACATGAGGCACGATCCATTTGACATTTTGAATCATTTTTGGTACAGTCCCAAAAATCCATTTTCTGATGAAAAACGATGACTCCGGACCTGTTGAACGTTCCCAAAATGGTCAATATGGATGAAATTTTAACATTTAATCTTTTGACTCTAAATGACTGTTGGATGTGAATTATGACTTTTTCAACTAAAATAAGTGTGTTTAAAGTCATTTATGTGCCTGAAATTGGTCAAAATTAAAGCTTTTGAATAAGCAAAAACTCTGTAAAAATGGCAATTTTGGTCACTCTGAGGGGTTAAAAAGTGGTTATTCAACATGAGGCACGATCCATTTGACATTTTGAATCATTTTTGGTACAGTCCCAAAAATCCATTTTCTGATGAAAAACGATGACTCCGGACCTGTCGAACGTTTCCAAAATGGTCAATATGGATGAAATTTTAACATTTAATCTTTTGACTCTAAATGACTGTTGGATGTGAATTATGACTTTTTCAACTAAATCAAGTGTGTTTAAAGTCATTTATGTGCCTGAAATTGGTCACAATTAAAGCTTTTGAATAAGCAAAAACTCTGTAAAAATGGCAATTTTGGTCACTCTGAGGGGTTAAAAAGTGGTTATTCAACATGAGGCACGATCCAATTGACATTTTGAATCATTTTTGGTACAGTCCCAAAAATCCATTTTCTGATGAAAAACGATGACTCCGGACCTGTCGAACGTTCCCAAAATGGTCAATATGGATGAAATTTTAACATTTAATCTTTTGACTCCAAATGACTGTTGGATGGGAATTATGACTTTTTCAACTAAAATAAGTGTGTTTAAAGTCATTTATGTGCCTGAAATTGGTCAAAATTGAAGCTTTTGAGTAAGCAAAACTCTGTAAAAATGGCAATGTTGGTCACTCTGAGGGGTTAAAAAGTGGTTATTCAACATGAGGCACAATCCATTTGACATTTTGAATCATTTTTGGTACAGTCCCAAAATCCATTTTCTGATGAAAAACGATGACTCCGGACCTGTCGAACGTTCCCAAAATGGTCAATATGGATGAAATTTTAACATTTAATCTTTTGACTCCAAATGACTGTTGGATGGGAATTATGACTTTTTCAACTAAAATAAGTGTGTTTAAAGTCATTTATGTGCCTGAAATTGGTCAAAATTGAAGCTTTTGAGTAAGCAAAACTCTGTAAAAATGGCAATGTTGGTCACTCTGAGGGGTTAAAAAGTGGTTATTTAACATGAGGCACGATCCATTTGACATTTTGAATCATTTTTGGTACAGTCCCAAAAATCAATTTTCTGATGAAAAACGATGACTCCGGACCTGTCGAACGTTTCCAAAATGGTCAATATGGATGAAATTTTAACATTTAATCTTTTGACTCTAAATGACTGTTGGATGTGAATTATGACTTTTTCAACTAAAATAAGTGTGTTTAAAGTCATTTATGTGCCTGAAATTGGTCAAAATTGTAGCTTTTGAGTAAGCAAAACTCTGTAAAAATGGCCATTTTGGTCACTCTGAGGGGTTAAAAAGTGGTTATTCAACATGAGGCACAATCCAATTGACATTTTGAATCATTTTTGGTACAGTCCCAAAAATCCATTTTCTGATGAAAAACGATGACTCCGGACCTGTCGAACGTTCCCAAAATGGTCAATATGGATGAAATTTTAACATTTAATCTTTTGACTCCAAATGACTGTTGGATGTGAATTATGACCTTTTCGACTAAAATAAGTGTGTTTAAAGTCATTTCTGTGCCTGAAATTGGTCAAAATTGAAGCTTTTGAGTAAGCAAAACTCTGTAAAAATGGCCATTTTGGTCACTCTGAGGGGTTAAAAAGTGGTTATTCAACATGAGGCACGATCCAATTGACATTTTGAATAATTTTTGGTACAGTCCCAAAAATCCATTTTCTGATGAAAAACGATGACTCAAGACCTGTCGAACGTTCCCAAAATGGTCAATATGGATGAAATTTTAACATTTAATCTTTTGAATCCAAATGACTGTTGGATGTGAATTATGACCTTTTCGACTAAAATAAGTGTGTTTAAAGTCATTTCTGTGCCTGAAATTGGTCAAAATTGAAGCTTTTGAGTAAGCGAAACTCTGTAAAAATGGCAATGTTGGTCACTCTGAGGGGTTAAAAAGTG
This sequence comes from Lissotriton vulgaris, assembly GCF_964263255.1. Taxonomy (NCBI): domain Eukaryota; kingdom Metazoa; phylum Chordata; class Amphibia; order Caudata; family Salamandridae; genus Lissotriton; species Lissotriton vulgaris. The sequence continues at coordinate 133,931 of NW_028243664.1, forward strand.
GTTATTCAACATGAGGCACGATCCATTTGACATTTTGAATCATTTTTGGTACAGTCCCAAAAATCCATTTTCTGATGAAAAACGATGACTCCGGACCTGTTGAACGTTCCCAAAATGGTCAATATGGATGAAATTTTAACATTTAATCTTTTGACTCTAAATGACTGTTGGATGTGAATTATGACTTTTTCAACTAAAATAAGTGTGTTTAAAGTCATTTATGTGCCTGAAATTGGTCAAAATTGAAGCTTTTGAGTAAGCAAAACTCTGTAAAAATGGCCATTTTGGTCCCTCTGAGGGGTTAAAAAGTGGTTATTCAACAGGAGGCACGATCCAATTGACAATTTGAATCATTTTTGGTACAGTCCCAAAAATCCATTTTCTGATGAAAAACGATGACTCCGGACCTGTCGAACGTTCCCAAAATGGTCAATATGGATGAAATTTTAACATTTAATCTTTTGACTCCAAATGACTGTTGGATGTGAATTATGACCTTTTCGACTAAAATAAGTGTGTTTAAAGTCATTTCTGTGCCTGAAATTGGTCAAAATTGAAGCTTTTGAGTAAGCGAAACTCTGTAAAAATGACAATGTTGGTCACTCTGAGGGGTTAAAAAGTGGTTATTCAACAAGAGGCACGATCCATTTGACATTTTGAATCATTTTTGGTACAGTCCCAAAAATCCATTTTCTGATGAAAAACGATGACTCCGGACCTGTCGAACGTTCCCAAAATGGTCAATATGGATGAAATTTTAACATTTAATCTTTAGACTCTAAATGACTGTTGGATGTGAATTATGACTTTTTCAACTAAAATAAGTGTGTTTAAAGTCATTTATGTGCCTGAAATTGGTCAAAATTAAAGCTTTTGAATAAGCAAAAACTCTGTAAAAATGGCAATTTTGGTCACTCTGAGGGGTTAAAAAGTGGTTATTCAACATGAGGCACGATCCATTTGACATTTTGAATCATTTTTGGTACAGTCCCAAAAATCCATTTTCTGATGAAAAACGATGACTCCGGACCTGTCGAACGATTCCAAAATGGTCAATATGGATGAAATTTTAACATGTAATCTTTTGACTCTTAATGACTGTTGGATGTGAATTATGACTTTTTCAACTAAAATAAGCGTGTTTAAAATCATTTATGCGCCTGAAATTGGTCAAAATTAAAGCTTTTGAGTAAGCAAAACTCTGTAAAAATGGCCGTTTTGGTCACTCTGAGGGGTTAAAAAGTGGTTATTCAACATGAGGCACGATTCATTTGACATTTTGAATCATTTTTGGTACAGTCCCAAAAATCCATTTTCTGATGAAAAACAATGACTCCGGACCTGTCGAACGTTCCCAAAATGGTCAATATGGATGAAATTTTAACATTTAATCTTTTGACTCCAAATGACTGTTGGATGGGAATTATGACTTTTTCAACTAAAATAAGTGTGTTTAAAGTCATTTATGTGCCTGAAATTGGTCAAAATTGAAGCTTTTGAGTAAGCAAAACTCTGTAAAAATGGCAATGTTGGTCACTCTGAGGGGTTAAAAAGTGGTTATTTAACATGAGGCACGATCCATTTGACATTTTGAATCATTTTTGGTACAGTCCCAAAAATCAATTTTCTGATGAAAAACGATGACTCCGGACCTGTCGAACGTTTCCAAAATGGTCAATATGGATGAAATTTTAACATTTAATCTTTTGACTCTAAATGACTGTTGGATGTGAATTATGACTTTTTCAACTAAAATAAGTGTGTTTAAAGTCATTTATGTGCCTGAAATTGGTCAAAATTGTAGCTTTTGAGTAAGCAAAACTCTGTAAAAATGGCCATTTTGGTCACTCTGAGGGGTTAAAAAGTGGTTATTCAACATGAGGCACGATCCAATTAATATTTTGAATCATTTTTGGTACAGTCCCAAAAATCCATTTTCTGATGAAAAACGATGACTCCGGACCTGTCGAACGTTTCCAAAATGGTCAATATGGATGAAATTTTAACATTTAATCTTTTGACTCTAAATGACTGTTGGATGTGAATTATGACTTTTTCAACTAAAATAAGTGTGTTTAAAGTCATTTATGTGCCTGAAATTGGTCAAAATTGAAGCTTTTGAGTAAGCAAAACTCTGTAAAAATGGCCATTTTGGTCACTCTGAGGGGTTAAAAAGTGGTTATTCAACATGAGGCACGATCCAATTGACATTTTGAATCATTTTTGGTACAGTCCCAAAAATCCATTTTCTGATGAAAAACGATGACTCCGGACCTGTCGAACGTTCCCAAAATGGTCAATATGGATGAAATTTTAACATTTAATCTTTTGAATCCAAATGACTGTTGGATGTGAATTATGACCTTTTCGACTAAAATAAGTGTGTTTAAAGTCATTTCTGTGCCTGAAATTGGTCAAAATTGAAGCTTTTGAGTAAGCGAAACTCTGTAAAAATGGCAATGTTGGTCACTCTGAGGGATTAAAAAGTGGTTATTCAACATGAGGCACGATCCATTTGACATTTTGAATCATTTTTGGTACAGTCCCAAAAATCCATTTTCTGATGAAAAACGATGACTCCTGTTGAACGTTCCCAAAATGGTCAATATGGATGAAATTTTAACATTTAATCTTTTGACTCTAAATGACTGTTGGATGTGAATTATGACTTTTTCAACTAAATCAAGTGTGTTTAAAGTCATTTATGTGCCTGAAATTGGTCAAAATTGAAGCTTTTGAGTAAGCAAAACTCTGTAAAAATTGCCATTTTGGTCACCCTGAGGGGTTAAAAAGTGGTTATTCAACATGAGGCACGATCCAATTGACATTTTGAATCATTTTTGGTACAGTCCCAAAAATCCATTTTCTGATGAAAAATGATGACTCCGGACCTGTCGAACGATTCCAAAATGGTCAATATGGATGAAATTTTAACATGTAATCTTTTGACTCTTAATGACTGTTGGATGTGAATTATGACTTTTTCAACTAAAATAAGCGTGTTTAAAATCATTTATGCGCCTGAAATTGGTCAAAATTAAAGCTTTTGAGTAAGCAAAACTCTGTAAAAATGGCCGTTTTGGTCACTCTGAGGGGTTAAAAAGTGGTTATTCAACATGAGGCACGATCCATTTGACATTTTGAATCATTTTTGGTACAGTCCCAAAAATCCATTTTCTGATGAAAAACAATGACTCCGGACCTGTCGAACGTTCCCAAAATGGTCAATATGGATGAAATTTTAACATTTAATCTTTTGACTCCAAATGACTGTTGGATGGGAATTATGACTTTTTCAACTAAAATAAGTGTGTTTAAAGTCATTTATGTGCCTGAAATTGGTCAAAATTGAAGCTTTTGAGTAAGCAAAACTCTGTAAAAATGGCAATGTTGGTCACTCTGAGGGGTTAAAAAGTGGTTATTTAACATGAGGCACGATCCATTTGACATTTTGAATCATTTTTGGTACAGTCCCAAAAATCAATTTTCTGATGAAAAACGATGACTCCGGACCTGTCGAACGTTTCCAAAATGGTCAATATGGATGAAATTTTAACATTTAATCTTTTGACTCTAAATGACTGTTGGATGTGAATTATGACTTTTTCAACTAAAATAAGTGTGTTTAAAGTCATTTATGTGCCTGAAATTGGTCAAAATTGTAGCTTTTGAGTAAGCAAAACTCTGTAAAAATGGCCATTTTGGTCACTCTGAGGGGTTAAAAAGTGGTTATTCAACATGAGGCACAATCCAATTGACATTTTGAATCATTTTTGGTACAGTCCCAAAAATCCATTTTCTGATGAAAAACGATGACTCCGGACCTGTCGAACGTTCCCAAAATGGTCAATATGGATGAAATTTTAACATTTAATCTTTTGACTCCAAATGACTGTTGGATGTGAATTATGACCTTTTCGACTAAAATAAGTGTGTTTAAAGTCATTTCTGTGCCTGAAATTGGTCAAAATTGAAGCTTTTGAGTAAGCAAAACTCTGTAAAAATGGCCATTTTGGTCACTCTGAGGGGTTAAAAAGTGGTTATTCAACATGAGGCACGATCCAATTGACATTTTGAATAATTTTTGGTACAGTCCCAAAAATCCATTTTCTGATGAAAAACGATGACTCAAGACCTGTCGAACGTTCCCAAAATGGTCAATATGGATGAAATTTTAACATTTAATCTTTTGAATCCAAATGACTGTTGGATGTGAATTATGACCTTTTCGACTAAAATAAGTGTGTTTAAAGTCATTTCTGTGCCTGAAATTGGTCAAAATTGAAGCTTTTGAGTAAGCGAAACTCTGTAAAAATGGCAATGTTGGTCACTCTGAGGGGTTAAAAAGTGGTTATTCAACATGAGGCACGATCCATTTGACATTTTGAATCATTTTTGGTACAGTCCCAAAAATCCATTTTCTGATGAAAAACGATGACTCCGGACCTGTTGAACGTTCCCAAAATGGTCAATATGGATGAAATTTTAACATTTAATCTTTTGACTCTAAATGACTGTTGGATGTGAATTATGACTTTTTCAACTAAAATAAGTGTGTTTAAAGTCATTTATGTGCCTGAAATTGGTCAAAATTGAAGCTTTTGAGTAAGCAAAACTCTGTAAAAATGGCCATTTTGGTCCCTCTGAGGGGTTAAAAAGTGGTTATTCAACAGGAGGCACGATCCAATTGACAATTTGAATCATTTTTGGTACAGTCCCAAAAATCCATTTTCTGATGAAAAACGATGACTCCGGACCTGTCGAACGTTCCCAAAATGGTCAATATGGATGAAATTTTAACATTTAATCTTTTGACTCCAAATGACTGTTGGATGTGAATTATGACCTTTTCGACTAAAATAAGTGTGTTTAAAGTCATTTCTGTGCCTGAAATTGGTCAAAATTGAAGCTTTTGAGTAAGCGAAACTCTGTAAAAATGACAATGTTGGTCACTCTGAGGGGTTAAAAAGTGGTTATTCAACAAGAGGCACGATCCATTTGACATTTTGAATCATTTTTGGTACAGTCCCAAAAATCCATTTTCTGATGAAAAACGATGACTCCGGACCTGTCGAACGTTCCCAAAATGGTCAATATGGATGAAATTTTAACATTTAATCTTTAGACTCTAAATGACTGTTGGATGTGAATTATGACTTTTTCAACTAAAATAAGTGTGTTTAAAGTCATTTATGTGCCTGAAATTGGTCAAAATTAAAGCTTTTGAATAAGCAAAAACTCTGTAAAAATGGCAATTTTGGTCACTCTGAGGGGTTAAAAAGTGGTTATTCAACATGAGGCACGATCCATTTGACATTTTGAATCATTTTTGGTACAGTCCCAAAAATCCATTTTCTGATGAAAAACGATGACTCCGGACCTGTCGAACGATTCCAAAATGGTCAATATGGATGAAATTTTAACATGTAATCTTTTGACTCTTAATGACTGTTGGATGTGAATTATGACTTTTTCAACTAAAATAAGCGTGTTTAAAATCATTTATGCGCCTGAAATTGGTCAAAATTAAAGCTTTTGAGTAAGCAAAACTCTGTAAAAATGGCCGTTTTGGTCACTCTGAGGGGTTAAAAAGTGGTTATTCAACATGAGGCACGATTCATTTGACATTTTGAATCATTTTTGGTACAGTCCCAAAAATCCATTTTCTGATGAAAAACAATGACTCCGGACCTGTCGAACGTTCCCAAAATGGTCAATATGGATGAAATTTTAACATTTAATCTTTTGACTCCAAATGACTGTTGGATGGGAATTATGACTTTTTCAACTAAAATAAGTGTGTTTAAAGTCATTTATGTGCCTGAAATTGGTCAAAATTGAAGCTTTTGAGTAAGCAAAACTCTGTAAAAATGGCAATGTTGGTCACTCTGAGGGGTTAAAAAGTGGTTATTTAACATGAGGCACGATCCATTTGACATTTTGAATCATTTTTGGTACAGTCCCAAAAATCAATTTTCTGATGAAAAACGATGACTCCGGACCTGTCGAACGTTTCCAAAATGGTCAATATGGATGAAATTTTAACATTTAATCTTTTGACTCTAAATGACTGTTGGATGTGAATTATGACTTTTTCAACTAAAATAAGTGTGTTTAAAGTCATTTATGTGCCTGAAATTGGTCAAAATTGTAGCTTTTGAGTAAGCAAAACTCTGTAAAAATGGCCATTTTGGTCACTCTGAGGGGTTAAAAAGTGGTTATTCAACATGAGGCACGATCCAATTAATATTTTGAATCATTTTTGGTACAGTCCCAAAAATCCATTTTCTGATGAAAAACGATGACTCCGGACCTGTCGAACGTTTCCAAAATGGTCAATATGGATGAAATTTTAACATTTAATCTTTTGACTCTAAATGACTGTTGGATGTGAATTATGACTTTTTCAACTAAAATAAGTGTGTTTAAAGTCATTTATGTGCCTGAAATTGGTCAAAATTGAAGCTTTTGAGTAAGCAAAACTCTGTAAAAATGGCCATTTTGGTCACTCTGAGGGGTTAAAAAGTGGTTATTCAACATGAGGCACGATCCAATTGACATTTTGAATCATTTTTGGTACAGTCCCAAAAATCCATTTTCTGATGAAAAACGATGACTCCGGACCTGTCGAACGTTCCCAAAATGGTCAATATGGATGAAATTTTAACATTTAATCTTTTGAATCCAAATGACTGTTGGATGTGAATTATGACCTTTTCGACTAAAATAAGTGTGTTTAAAGTCATTTCTGTGCCTGAAATTGGTCAAAATTGAAGCTTTTGAGTAAGCGAAACTCTGTAAAAATGGCAATGTTGGTCACTCTGAGGGATTAAAAAGTGGTTATTCAACATGAGGCACGATCCATTTGACATTTTGAATCATTTTTGGTACAGTCCCAAAAATCCATTTTCTGATGAAAAACGATGACTCCGGACCTGTTGAACGTTCCCAAAATGGTCAATATGGATGAAATTTTAACATTTAATCTTTTGACTCTAAATGACTGTTGGATGTGAATTATGACTTTTTCAACTAAAATAAGTGTGTTTAAAGTCATTTATGTGCCTGAAATTGGTCAAAATTAAAGCTTTTGAATAAGCAAAAACTCTGTAAAAATGGCAATTTTGGTCACTCTGAGGGGTTAAAAAGTGGTTATTCAACATGAGGCACGATCCATTTGACATTTTGAATCATTTTTGGTACAGTCCCAAAAATCCATTTTCTGATGAAAAACGATGACTCCGGACCTGTCGAACGTTTCCAAAATGGTCAATATGGATGAAATTTTAACATTTAATCTTTTGACTCTAAATGACTGTTGGATGTGAATTATGACTTTTTCAACTAAATCAAGTGTGTTTAAAGTCATTTATGTGCCTGAAATTGGTCAAAATTGAAGCTTTTGAGTAAGCAAAACTCTGTAAAAATTGCCATTTTGGTCACCCTGAGGGGTTAAAAAGTGGTTATTCAACATGAGGCACGATCCAATTGACATTTTGAATCATTTTTGGTACAGTCCCAAAAATCCATTTTCTGATGAAAAATGATGACTCCGGACCTGTCGAACGATTCCAAAATGGTCAATATGGATGAAATTTTAACATGTAATCTTTTGACTCTTAATGACTGTTGGATGTGAATTATGACTTTTTCAACTAAAATAAGCGTGTTTAAAATCATTTATGCGCCTGAAATTGGTCAAAATTAAAGCTTTTGAGTAAGCAAAACTCTGTAAAAATGGCCGTTTTGGTCACTCTGAGGGGTTAAAAAGTGGTTATTCAACATGAGGCACGATCCATTTGACATTTTGAATCATTTTTGGTACAGTCCCAAAAATCCATTTTCTGATGAAAAACAATGACTCCGGACCTGTCGAACGTTCCCAAAATGGTCAATATGGATGAAATTTTAACATTTAATCTTTTGACTCCAAATGACTGTTGGATGGGAATTATGACTTTTTCAACTAAAATAAGTGTGTTTAAAGTCATTTATGTGCCTGAAATTGGTCAAAATTGAAACTTTTGAGTAAGCAAAACTCTGTAAAAATGGCAATGTTGGTCACTCTGAGGGGTTAAAAAGTGGTTATTTAACATGAGGCACGATCCATTTGACATTTTGAATCATTTTTGGTACAGTCCCAAAAATCAATTTTCTGATGAAAAACGATGACTCCGGACCTGTCGAACGTTTCCAAAATGGTCAATATGGATGAAATTTTAACATTTAATCTTTTGACTCTAAATGACTGTTGGATGTGAATTATGACTTTTTCAACTAAAATAAGTGTGTTTAAAGTCATTTATGTGCCTGAAATTGGTCAAAATTGTAGCTTTTGAGTAAGCAAAACTCTGTAAAAATGGCCATTTTGGTCACTCTGAGGGGTTAAAAAGTGGTTATTCAACATGAGGCACAATCCAATTGACATTTTGAATCATTTTTGGTACAGTCCCAAAAATCCATTTTCTGATGAAAAACGATGACTCCGGACCTGTCGAACGTTCCCAAAATGGTCAATATGGATGAAATTTTAACATTTAATCTTTTGACTCCAAATGACTGTTGGATGTGAATTATGACCTTTTCGACTAAAATAAGTGTGTTTAAAGTCATTTCTGTGCCTGAAATTGGTCAAAATTGAAGCTTTTGAGTAAGCGAAACTCTGTAAAAATGGCAATGTTGGTCACTCTGAGGGGTTAAAAAGTGGTTATTCAACATGAGGCACGATCCATTTGACATTTTGAATCATTTTTGGTACAGTCCCAAAAATCCATTTTCTGATGAAAAACGATGACTCCGGACCTGTCGAACGTTTCCAAAATGGTCAATATGGATGAAATTTTAACATTTAATCTTTTGACTCTAAATGACTGTTGGATGTGAATTATGACTTTTTCAACTAAATCAAGTGTGTTTAAAGTCATTTATGTGCCTGAAATTGGTCAAAATTGAAGCTTTTGAGTAAGCAAAACTCTGTAAAAATGGCCATTTTGGTCACTCTGAGGGGTTAAAAAGTGGTTATTCAACATGAGGCACGATCCAATTAACATTTTGAATCATTTTTGGTACAGTCCCAAAAATCCATTTTCTGATGACAAACGATGACTCCAGACCTGTCGAACGTTCCCAAAATGGTCAATATGGATGAAATTTTAACATTTAATCTTTTGACTCCAAATGACTGTTGGATGGGAATTATGACTTTTTCAACTAAAATAAGTGTGTTTAAAGTCATTTATGTGCCTGAAATTGGTCAAAATTGAAGCTTTTGAGTAAGCAAAACTCTGTAAAAATGGCAATGTTGGTCACTCTGAGGGGTTAAAAAGTGGTTATTTAACAAGAGGCACGATCCATTTGACATTTTGAATCATTTTTGGTACAGTCCCAAAAATCAATTTTCTGATGAAAAACGATGACTCCGGACCTGTCGAACGTTTCCAAAATGGTCAATATGGATGAAATTTTAACATTTAATCTTTTGACTCTAAATGACTGTTGGATGTGAATTATGACTTTTTCAACTAAAATAAGTGTGTTTAAAGTCATTTATGTGCCTGAAATTGGTCAAAATTGTAGCTTTTGAGTAAGCAAAACTCTGTAAAAATGGCCATTTTGGTCACTCTGAGGGGTTAAAAAGTGGTTATTCAACATGAGGCACGATCCAATTGACATTTTGAATCATTTTTGGTACAGTCCCAAAAATCCATTTTCTGATGAAAAACGATGACTCCGGACCTGTCGAACGTTCCCAAAATGGTCAATATGGATGAAATTTTAACATTTAATCTTTTGACTCCAAATGACTGTTGGATGTGAATTATGACCTTTTCGACTAAAATAAGTGTGTTTAAAGTCATTTCTGTGCCTGAAATTGGTCAAAATTGAAGCTTTTGAGTAAGCGAAACTCTGTAAAAATGGCAATGTTGGTCACTCTGAGGGGTTAAAAAGTGGTTATTCAACATGAGGCACGATCCATTTGACATTTTGAATCATTTTTGGTACAGTCCCAAAAATCCATTTTCTGATGAAAAACGATGACTCCGGACCTGTCGAACGTTTCCAAAATGGTCAATATGGATGCAATTTTAACATTTAATCTTTTGACTCTAAATGACTGTTGGATGTGAATTATGACTTTTTCAACTAAATCAAGTGTGTTTAAAGTCATTTATGTGCCTGAAATTGGTCAAAATTGAAGCTTTTGAGTAAGCAAAACTCTGTAAAAATGGCCATTTTGGTCACTCTGAGGGGTTAAAAAGTGGTTATTCAACATGAGGCACGATCCAATTAACATTTTGAATCATTTTTGGTACAGTCCCAAAAATCCATTTTCTGATGAAAAACGATGACTCCAGACCTGTCGAACGTTCCCAAAATGGTCAATATGGATGAAATTTTAACATTTAATCTTTTGACTCCAAATGACTGTTGGATGTGAATTATGACCTTTTCGACTAAAATAAGTATGTTTAAAGTCATTTCTGTGCCTGAAATTGGTCAAAATTGAAGCTTTTGAGTAAGCGAAACTCTGTAAAAATGGCAATGTTGGTCACTCTGAGGGGTTAAAAAGTGTTTATTCAACATGAGGCACGATCCATTTGACATTTTGAATCATTTTTGGTACAGTCCCAAAAATCCATTTTCTGATGAAAAACGATGACTCCGGACCTGTCGAACGTTTCCAAAATGGTCAATATGGATGAAATTTTAACATTTAATCTTTTGACTCTAAATGACTGTTGGATGTGAATTATGACTTTTTCAACTAAATCAAGTGTGTTTAAAGTCATTTATGTGCCTGAAATTGGTCAAAATTGAAGCTTTTGAGTAAGCACAACTCTGTAAAAATGGCCATTTTGGTCACTCTGAGGGGTTAAAAAGTGGTTATTCAACATGAGGCACGATCCAATTGACATTTTGAATCATTTTTGGTACAGTCCCAAAAATCCATTTTCTGATGAAAAATGATGACTCCGGACCTGTCGAACGATTCCAAAATGGTCAATATGGATGAAATTTTAACATGTAATCTTTTGACTCTTAATGACTGTTGGATGTGAATTATGACTTTTTCAACTAAAATAAGTGTGTTTAAAATCATTTATGCGCCTGAAATTGGTAAAAATAAAGCTTTTGAGTAAGCAAAACTCTGTAAAAATGGCCGTTTTGGTCACTCTGAGGGGTTAAAAAGTGGTTATTCAACATGAGGCACGATCCATTTGACATTTTGAATCATTTTTGGTACAGTCCCAAAAATCAATTTTCTGATGAAAAACGATGACTCCGGACCTGTCGAACGATTCCAAAATGGTCAATATGGATGAAATTTTAACATTTAATCTTTTGACTCTAAATGACTGTTGGATGTGAATTATGACTATTTCAACTAAAATAAGTGTGTTTAAAGTCATTTATGTGCCTGAAATTGGTCAAAATTGAAGCTCTTGAATAAGCAAAACTCTGTAAAAATGGCCATTTTGGTCACTCTGAGGGGTTAAAAAGTGGTTATTCAACATGAGGCACGATCCATTTGACATTTTGAATCATTTTTGGTACAGTCCCAAAAATCCATTTTCTGATGAAAAACGATGACTCCGGACCTGTCGCACGTTTCCAAAATGGTCAATATGGATGAAATTTTAACATTTAATCTTTTGACTCCAAATGACTGTTGGATGGGAATTATGACTTTTTCAACTAAAATAAGTGTGTTTAAAGTCATTTATGTGCCTGAAATTGGTCAAAATTGAAGCTTTTGAGTAAGCAAAACTCTGTAAAAATGGCAATGTTGGTCACTCTGAGGGGTTAAAAAGTGGTTATTCAACATGAGGCACGATCCATTTGACATTTTGAATCATTTTGGGTACAGTCCCAAAAATCCATTTTCTGATGAAAAACGATGACTCCGGACCTGTCGAATGTTTCCAAAATGGTCAATATGGATGAAATTTTAACATTTAATCTTTTGACTCTAAATGACTGTTGGATGTGAATTATGACTTTTTCAACTAAATCAAGTGTGTTTAAAGTCATTTATGTGCCTGAAATTGGTCAAAATTGAAGGTTTTGAGTAAGCAAAACTCTGTAAAAATGGCCATTTTGGTCACTCTGAGGGGTTAAAAAGTGGTTATTCAACATGAGGCACGATCCAATTAATATTTTGAATCATTTTTGGTACAGTCCCAAAAATCCATTTTCTGATGAAAAACGATGACTCCGGACCTGTCGAACGTTTCCAAAATGGTCAATATGGATGAAATTTTAACATTTAATCTTTTGACTCTAAATGACTGTTGGATGTGAATTATGACTTTTTCAACTAAAATAAGTGTGTTTAAAGTCATTTATGTGCCTGAAATTGGTCAAAATTGAAGCTTTTGAGTAAGCAAAACTCTGTAAAAATGGCCATTTTGGTCACTCTGAGGGGTTAAAAAGTGGTTATTCAACATGAGGCACGATCCAATTGACATTTTGAATAATTTTTGGTACAGTCCCAAAAATCCATTTTCTGATGAAAAACGATGACTCAAGACCTGTCGAACGTTCCCAAAATGGTCAATATGGATGAAATTTTAACATTTAATCTTTTGAATCCAAATGACTGTTGGATGTGAATTATGACCTTTTCGACTAAAATAAGTGTGTTTAAAGTCATTTCTGTGCCTGAAATTTGTCAAAATTGAAGCTTTTGAGTAAGCGAAACTCTGTAAAAATGGCAATGTTGGTCACTCTGAGGGGTTAAAAAGTGGTTATTCAACATGAGGCACGATCCATTTGACATTTTGAATCATTTTTGGTACAGTCCCAAAAATCCATTTTCTGATGAAAAACGATGACTCCGGACCTGTTGAACGTTCCCAAAATGGTCAATATGGATGAAATTTTAACATTTAATCTTTTGACTCTAAATGACAGTTGGATGTGAATTATGACTTTTTCAACTAAAATAAGTGTGTTTAAAGTCATTTATGTGCCTGAAATTGGTCACAATTAAAGCTTTTGAATAAGCAAAAACTCTGTAAAAATGGCAATTTTGGTCACTCTGAGGGGTTAAAAAGTGGTTATTCAACATGAGGCACGATCCATTTGACATTTTGAATCATTTTTGGTACAGTCCCAAAAATCCATTTTCTGATGAAAAACGATGACTCCGGACCTGTCGAACGTTTCCAAAATGGTCAATATGGATGAAATTTTAACATTTAATCTTTTGACTCTAAATGACTGTTGGATGTGAATTATGACTTTTTCAACTAAATCAAGTGTGTTTAAAGTCATTTATGTGCCTGAAATTGGTCAAAATTGAAGCTTTTGAGTAAGCAAAACTCTGTAAAAATGGCCATTTTGGTCACTCTGAGGGTTTAAAAAGTGGTTATTCAACATGAGGCACGATCCAATTGTCATTTTGAATCATTTTTGGTACAGTCCCAAAAATCCATTTTCTGATGAAAAATGATGACTCCGGACCTGTCGAACGATTCCAAAATGGTCAATATGGATGAAATTTTAACATTTAATCTTTTGACTCTAAATGACTGTTGGATGTGAATTATGACTTTTTCAACTAAATCAAGTGTGTTTAAAGTCATTTATGTGCCTGAAATTGGTCAAAATTGAAGCTTTTGAGTAAGCAAAACTCTGTAAAAATGGCCATTTTGGTCACTCTGAGGGGTTAAAAAGTGGTTATTCAACATGAGGCACGATCCAATTGACATTTTGAATCATTTTTGGTACAGTCCCAAAAATCCATTTTCTGATGAAAAATGATGACTCCGGACCTGTCGAACGATTCCAAAATGGTCAATATGGATGAAATTTTAACATGTAATCTTTTGACTCTTAATGACTGTTGGATGTGAATTATGACTTTTTCAACTAAAATAAGCGTGTTTAAAATCATTTATGCGCCTGAAATTGGTCAAAATTAAAGCTTTTGAGTAAGCAAAACTCTGTAAAAATGGCCGTTTTGGTCACTCTGAGGGGTTAAAAAGTGGTTATTCAACATGAGGCACGATTCATTTGACATTTTGAATCATTTTTGGTACAGTCCCAAAAATCCATTTTCTGATGAAAAACGATGACTCCGGACCTGTCGAACGTTTCCAAAATGGTCAATATGGATGAAATTTTAACATTTAATCTTTTGACTCTAAATGACTGTTGGATGTGAATTATGACTTTTTCAACTAAAATAAGTGTGTTTAAAGTCATTTATGTGCCTGAAATTGGTCAAAATTGAAGCTTTTGAGTAAGCAAAACTCTGTAAAAATGGCCATTTTGGTCACTCTGAGGGGTTAAAAAGTGGTTATTCAACATGAGGCACGATCCAATTGACATTTTGAATAATTTTTGGTACAGTCCCAAAAATCCATTTTCTGATGAAAAACGATGACTCAAGACCTGTCGAACGTTCCCAAAATGGTCAATATGGATGAAATTTTAACATTTAATCTTTTGAATCCAAATGACTGTTGGATGTGAATTATGACCTTTTCGACTAAAATAAGTGTGTTTAAAGTCATTTCTGTGCCTGAAATTTGTCAAAATTGAAGCTTTTGAGTAAGCGAAACTCTGTAAAAATGGCAATGTTGGTCACTCTGAGGGGTTAAAAAGTGGGTATTCAACATGAGGCACGATCCATTTGACATTTTGAATCATTTTTGGTACAGTCCCAAAAATCCATTTTCTGATGAAAAACGATGACTCCGGACCTGTTGAACGTTCCCAAAATGGTCAATATGGATGAAATTTTAACATTTAATCTTTTGACTCTAAATGACAGTTGGATGTGAATTATGACTTTTTCAACTAAAATAAGTGTGTTTAAAGTCATTTATGTGCCTGAAATTGGTCACAATTAAAGCTTTTGAATAAGCAAAAACTCTGTAAAAATGGCAATTTTGGTCACTCTGAGGGGTTAAAAAGTGGTTATTCAACATGAGGCACGATCCATTTGACATTTTGAATCATTTTTGGTACAGTCCCAAAAATCCATTTTCTGATGAAAAACGATGACTCCGGACCTGTCGAACGTTTCCAAAATGGTCAATATGGATGAAATTTTAACATTTAATCTTTTGACTCTAAATGACTGTTGGATGTGAATTATGACTTTTTCAACTAAATCAAGTGTGTTTAAAGTCATTTATGTGCCTGAAATTGGTCAAAATTGAAGCTTTTGAGTAAGCAAAACTCTGTAAAAATGGCCATTTTGGTCACTCTGAGGGTTTAAAAAGTGGTTATTCAACATGAGGCACGATCCAATTGTCATTTTGAATCATTTTTGGTACAGTCCCAAAAATCCATTTTCTGATGAAAAATGATGACTCCGGACCTGTCGAACGATTCCAAAATGGTCAATATGGATGAAATTTTAACATTTAATCTTTTGACTCTAAATGACTGTTGGATGTGAATTATGACTTTTTCAACTAAATCAAGTGTGTTTAAAGTCATTTATGTGCCTGAAATTGGTCAAAATTGAAGCTTTTGAGTAAGCAAAACTCTGTAAAAATGGCCATTTTGGTCACTCTGAGGGGTTAAAAAGTGGTTATTCAACATGAGGCACGATCCAATTGACATTTTGAATCATTTTTGGTACAGTCCCAAAAATCCATTTTCTGATGAAAAATGATGACTCCGGACCTGTCGAACGATTCCAAAATGGTCAATATGGATGAAATTTTAACATGTAATCTTTTGACTCTTAATGACTGTTGGATGTGAATTATGACTTTTTCAACTAAAATAAGCGTGTTTAAAATCATTTATGCGCCTGAAATTGGTCAAAATTAAAGCTTTTGAGTAAGCAAAACTCTGTAAAAATGGCCGTTTTGGTCACTCTGAGGGGTTAAAAAGTGGTTATTCAACATGAGGCACGATTCATTTGACATTTTGAATCATTTTTGGTACAGTCCCAAAAATCCATTTTCTGATGAAAAACAATGACTCCGGACCTGTCGAACGTTCCCAAAATGGTCAATATGGATGAAATTTTAACATTTAATCTTTTGACTCTAAATGACTGTTGGATGTGAATTATGACTTTTTCAACTAAAATAAGTGTGTTTAAAGTCATTTATGTGCCTGAAATTGGTCAAAATTGAAGCTTTTGAGTAAGCAAAACTCTGTAAAAATGGCAATGTTGGTCACTCTGAGGGGTTAAAAAGTGGTTATTTAACATGAGGCACGATCCATTTGACATTTTGAATCATTTTTGGTACAGTCCCAAAAATCAATTTTCTGATGAAAAACGATGACTCCGGACCTGTCGAAAGTTTCCAAAATGGTCAATATGGATGAAATTTTAACATTTAATCTTTTGACTCTAAATGACTGTTGGATGTGAATTATGACTTTTTCAACTAAAATAAGTGTGTTTAAAGTCATTTATGTGCCTGAAATTGGTCAAAATTGTAGCTTTTGAGTAAGCAAAACTCTGTAAAAATGGCCATTTTGGTCACTCTGAGGGGTTAAAAAGTGGTTATTCAACATGAGGCACGATCCAATTAATATTTTGAATCATTTTTGGTACAGTCCCAAAAATCCATTTTCTGATGAAAAACGATGACTCCGGACCTGTCGAACGTTTCCAAAATGGTCAATATGGATGAAATTTTAACATTTAATCTTTTGACTCTAAATGACTGTTGGATGTGAATTATGACTTTTTCAACTAAAATAAGTGTGTTTAAAGTCATTTATGTGCCTGAAATTGGTCAAAATTGAAGCTTTTGAGTAAGCAAAACTCTGTAAAAATGGCCATTTTGGTCACTCTGAGGGGTTAAAAAGTGGTTATTCAACATGAGGCACGATCCAATTGACATTTTGAATCATTTTTGGTACAGTCCCAAAAATCAATTTTCTGATGAAAAACGATGACTCCGGACCTGTCGAACGTTCCCAAAATGGTCAATATGGATGAAATTTTAACATTTAATCTTTTGAATCCAAATGACTGTTGGATGTGAATTATGACCTTTTCGACTAAAATAAGTGTGTTTAAAGTCATTTCTGTGCCTGAAATTGGTCAAAATTGAAGCTTTTGAGTAAGCGAAACTCTGTAAAAATGGCAATGTTGGTCACTCTGAGGGGTTAAAAAGTGGTTATTCAACATGAGGCACGATCCATTTGACATTTTGAATCATTTTTGGTACAGTCCCAAAAATCCATTTTCTGATGAAAAACGATGACTCCGGACCTGTTGAACGTTCCCAAAATGGTCAATATGGATGAAATTTTAACATTTAATCTTTTGACTCTAAATGACTGTTGGATGTGAATTATGACTTTTTCAACTAAAATAAGTGTGTTTAAAGTCATTTATGTGCCTGAAATTGGTCAAAATTAAAGCTTTTGAATAAGCAAAAACTCTGTAAAAATGGCAATTTTGGTCACTCTGAGGGGTTAAAAAGTGGTTATTCAACATGAGGCACGATCCATTTGACATTTTGAATCATTTTTGGTACAGTCCCAAAAATCCATTTTCTGATGAAAAACGATGACTCCGGACCTGTCGAACGTTTCCAAAATGGTCAATATGGATGAAATTTTAACATTTAATCTTTTGACTCTAAATGACTGTTGGATGTGAATTATGACTTTTTCAACTAAATCAAGTGTGTTTAAAGTCATTTATGTGCCTGAAATTGGTCAAAATTGAAGCTTTTGAGTAAGCAAAACTCTGTAAAAATTGCCATTTTGGTCACTCTGAGGGGTTAAAAAGTGGTTATTCAACATGAGGCACGATCCAATTGACATTTTGAATCATTTTTGGTACAGTCCCAAAAATCCATTTTCTGATGAAAAATGATGACTCCGGACCTGTCGAACGATTCCAAAATGGTCAATATGGATGAAATTTTAACATGTAATCTTTTGACTCTTAATGACTGTTGGATGTGAATTATGACTTTTTCAACTAAAATAAGCGTGTTTAAAATCATTTATGCGCCTGAAATTGGTCAAAATTAAAGCTTTTGAGTAAGCAAAACTCTGTAAAAATGGCCGTTTTGGTCACTCTGAGGGGTTAAAAAGTGGTTATTCAACATGAGGCACGATCCATTTGACATTTTGAATCATTTTTGGTACAGTCCCAAAAATCCATTTTCTGATGAAAAACAATGACTCCGGACCTGTCGAACGTTCCCAAAATGGTCAATATGGATGAAATTTTAACATTTAATCTTTTGACTCCAAATGACTGTTGGATGGGAATTATGACTTTTTCAACTAAAATAAGTGTGTTTAAAGTCATTTATGTGCCTGAAATTGGTCAAAATTGAAGCTTTTGAGTAAGCAAAACTCTGTAAAAATGGCAATGTTGGTCACTCTGAGGGGTTAAAAAGTGGTTATTTAACATGAGGCACGATCCATTTGACATTTTGAATCATTTTTGGTACAGTCCCAAAAATCAATTTTCTGATGAAAAACGATGACTCCGGACCTGTCGAACGTTTCCAAAATGGTCAATATGGATGAAATTTTAACATTTAATCTTTTGACTCTAAATGACTGTTGGATGTGAATTATGACTTTTTCAACTAAAATAAGTGTGTTTAAAGTCATTTATGTGCCTGAAATTGGTCAAAATTGAAGCTTTTGAGTAAGCAAAACTCTGTAAAAATGGCCATTTTGGTCACTCTGAGGGGTTAAAAAGTGGTTATTCAGCATGAGGCACGATCCAATTGACATTTTGAATCATTTTTGGTACAGTCCCAAAAATCCATTTTCTGATGAAAAATGATGACTCCGGACCTGTCGAACGATTCCAAAATGGTCAATATGGATGAAATTTTAACATGTAATCTTTTGACTCTAAATGACTGTTGGATGTGAATTATGACTTTTTCAACTAAAATAAGTGTGTTTAAAGTCATTTATGTGCCTGAAATTGGTCAAAATTGTAGCTTTTGAGTAAGCAAAACTCTGTAAAAATGGCCATTTTGGTCACTCTGAGGGGTTAAAAAGTGGTTATTCAACATGAGGCACAATCCAATTGACATTTTGAATCATTTTTGGTACAGTCCCAAAAATCCATTTTCTGATGAAAAACGATGACTCCGGACCTGTCGAACGTTCCCAGAATGGTCAATATGAATGAAATTTTAACATTTAATCTTTTGACTCCAAATGACTGTTGGATGTGAATTATGACCTTTTCGACTAAAATAAGTGTGTTTAAAGTCATTTCTGTGCCTGAAATTGGTCAAAATTGAAGCTTTTGAGTAAGCGAAACTCTGTAAAAATGGCAATGTTGGTCACTCTGAGGGGTTAAAAAGTGGTTATTCAACATGAGGCACGATCCATTTGACATTTTGAATCATTTTTGGTACAGTCCCAAAAATCCATTTTCTGATGAAAAACGATGACTCCGGACCTGTCGAACGATTCCAAAATGGTCAATATGGATGAAATTTTAACATTTAATCTTTTGACTCTAAATGACTGTTGGATGTGAATTATGACTTTTTCAACTAAATCAAGTGTGTTTAAAGTCATTTATGTGCCTGAAATTGGTCAAAATTGAAGCTTTTGAGTAAGCAAAACTCTGTAAAAATGGCCATTTTGGTCACTCTGAGGGGTTAAAAAGTGGTTATTCAACATGAGGCACGATCCAATTAACATTTTGAATCATTTTTGGTACAGTCCCAAAAATCCATTTTCTGATGACAAACGATGACTCCAGACCTGTCGAACGTTCCCAAAATGGTCAATATGGATGAAATTTTAACATTTAATCTTTTGACTCCAAATGACTGTTGGATGGGAATTATGACTTTTTCAACTAAAATAAGTGTGTTTAAAGTCATTTATGTGCCTGAAATTGGTCAAAATTGAAGCTTTTGAGTAAGCAAAACTCTGTAAAAATGGCAATGTTGGTCACTCTGAGGGGTTAAAAAGTGGTTATTTAACAAGAGGCACGATCCATTTGACATTTTGAATCATTTTTGGTACAGTCCCAAAAATCAATTTTCTGATGAAAAACGATGACTCCGGACCTGTCGAACGTTTCCAAAATGGTCAATATGGATGAAATTTTAACATTTAATCTTTTGACTCTAAATGACTGTTGGATGTGAATTATGACTTTTTCAACTAAAATAAGTGTGTTTAAAGTCATTTATGTGCCTGAAATTGGTCAAAATTGTAGCTTTTGAGTAAGCAAAACTCTGTAAAAATGGCCATTTTGGTCACTCTGAGGGGTTAAAAAGTGGTTATTCAACATGAGGCACGATCCAATTGACATTTTGAATCATTTTTGGTACAGTCCCAAAAATCCATTTTCTGATGAAAAACGATGACTCCGGACCTGTCGAACGTTCCCAAAATGGTCAATATGGATGAAATTTTAACATTTAATCTTTTGACTCCAAATGACTGTTGGATGTGAATTATGACCTTTTCGACTAAAATAAGTGTGTTTAAAGTCATTTCTGTGCCTGAAATTGGTCAAAATTGAAGCTTTTGAGTAAGCGAAACTCTGTAAAAATGGCAATGTTGGTCACTCTGAGGGGTTAAAAAGTGGTTATTCAACATGAGGCACGATCCATTTGACATTTTGAATCATTTTTGGTACAGTCCCAAAAATCCATTTTCTGATGAAAAACGATGACTCCGGACCTGTCGAACGTTTCCAAAATGGTCAATATGGATGCAATTTTAACATTTAATCTTTTGACTCTAAATGACTGTTGGATGTGAATTATGACTTTTTCAACTAAATCAAGTGTGTTTAAAGTCATTTATGTGCCTGAAATTGGTCAAAATTGAAGCTTTTGAGTAAGCAAAACTCTGTAAAAATGGCCATTTTGGTCACTCTGAGGGGTTAAAAAGTGGTTATTCAACATGAGGCACGATCCAATTAACATTTTGAATCATTTTTGGTACAGTCCCAAAAATCCATTTTCTGATGAAAAACGATGACTCCAGACCTGTCGAACGTTCCCAAAATGGTCAATATGGATGAAATTTTAACATTTAATCTTTTGACTCCAAATGACTGTTGGATGTGAATTATGACCTTTTCGACTAAAATAAGTATGTTTAAAGTCATTTCTGTGCCTGAAATTGGTCAAAATTGAAGCTTTTGAGTAAGCGAAACTCTGTAAAAATGGCAATGTTGGTCACTCTGAGGGGTTAAAAAGTGTTTATTCAACATGAGGCACGATCCATTTGACATTTTGAATCATTTTTGGTACAGTCCCAAAAATCCATTTTCTGATGAAAAACGATGACTCCGGACCTGTCGAACGTTTCCAAAATGGTCAATATGAATGAAATTTTAACATTTAATCTTTTGACTCTAAATGACTGTTGGATGTGAATTATGACTTTTTCAACTAAATCAAGTGTGTTTAAAGTCATTTATGTGCCTGAAATTGGTCAAAATTGAAGCTTTTGAGTAAGCACAACTCTGTAAAAATGGCCATTTTGGTCACTCTGAGGGGTTAAAAAGTGGTTATTCAACATGAGGCACGATCCAATTGACATTTTGAATCATTTTTGGTACAGTCCCAAAAATCCATTTTCTGATGAAAAATGATGACTCCGGACCTGTCGAACGATTCCAAAATGGTCAATATGGATGAAATTTTAACATGTAATCTTTTGACTCTTAATGACTGTTGGATGTGAATTATGACTTTTTCAACTAAAATAAGTGTGTTTAAAATCATTTATGCGCCTGAAATTGGTAAAAATAAAGCTTTTGAGTAAGCAAAACTCTGTAAAAATGGCCGTTTTGGTCACTCTGACGGGTTAAAAAGTGGTTATTCAACATGAGGCACGATCCATTTGACATTTTGAATCATTTTTGGTACAGTCCCAAAAATCAATTTTCTGATGAAAAACAATGACTCCGGACCTGTCGAATGTTCCCAAAATGGTCAATATGGATGACATTTTAACATTTAATCTTTTGACTCCAAATGACTGTTGGATGGGAATTATGACTTTTTCAACTAAAATAAGTGTGTTTAAAGTCATTTATGTGCCTGAAATTGGTCAAAATTGAAGCTTTTGAGTAAGCAAAACTCTGTAAAAATGGCAATGTTGGTCACTCTGAGGGGTTAAAAAGTGGTTATTTAACATGAGGCACGATCCATTTGACATTTTGAATCATTTTTGGTACAGTCCCAAAAATCAATTTTCTGATGAAAAACGATGACTCCGGACCTGTCGAACGTTTCCAAAATGGTCAATATGGATGAAATTTTAACATTTAATCTTTTGACTCTAAATGACTGTTGGATGTGAATTATGACTTTTTCAACTAAAATAAGTGTGTTTAAAGTCATTTATGTGCCTGAAATTGGTCAAAATTGTAGCTTTTGAGTAAGCAAAACTCTATAAAAATGGCCATTTTGGTCACTCTGAGGGGTTAAAAAGTGGTTATTCAACATGAGGCACGATCCAATTGACATTTTGAATCATTTTTGGTACAGTCCCAAAAATCCATTTTCTGATGAAAAACGATGACTCCGGACCTGTCGAACGTTCCCAAAATGGTCAATATGGATGAAATTTTAACATTTAATCTTTTGACTCCAAATGACTGTTGGATGTGAATTATGACCTTTTCGACTAAAATAAGTGTGTTTAAAGTCATTTCTGTGCCTGAAATTGGTCAAAATTGAAGCTTTTGAGTAAGCGAAACTCTGTAAAAATGGCAATGTTGGTCACTCTGAGGGGTTAAAAAGTGGTTATTCAACATGAGGCACGATCCATTTGACATTTTGAATCATTTTTGGTACAGTCCCAAAAATCCATTTTCTGATGAAAAACGATGACTCCGGACCTGTCGAACGTTTCCAAAATGGTCAATATGGATGAAATTTTAACATTTAATCTTTTGACTCTAAATGACTGTTGGATGTGAATTATGACTTTTTCAACTAAATCAAGTGTGTTTAAAGTCATTTATGTGCCTGAAATTGGTCAAAATTGAAGCTTTTGAGTAAGCAAAACTCTGTAAAAATGGCCATTTTGGTCACTCTGAGGGGTTAAAAAGTGGTTATTCAACATGAGGCACGATCCAATTGACATTTTGAATCATTTTTGGTACAGTCCCAAAAATCCATTTTCTGATGAAAAACAATGACTCCGGACCTGTCGAACGTTCCCAAAATGGTCAATATGGATGAAATTTTAACATTTAATCTTTTGACTCCAAATGACTTTTGGATGTGAATTATGACCTTTTCGACTAAAATAAGTATGTTTAAAGTCATTTCTGTGCCTGAAATTGGTCAAAATTGAAGCTTTTGAGTAAGCGAAACTCTGTAAAAATGGCAATGCTGGTCACTCTGAGGGGTTAAAAAGTGGTTATTCAACATGAGGCACGATCCATTTGACATTTTGAATCATTTTTGGTACAGTCCCAAAAATCCATTTTCTGATGAAAAACGATGACACCGGACCTGTCGAACGTTCCCAAAATGGTCAATATGGATGAAATTTTAACATTTAATCTTTTGACTCTAAATGACTGTTGGATGTGAATTATGACTTTTTCAACTAAAATAAGTGTGTTTAAAGTCATTTATGTGCCTGAAATTGGTCAAAATTAAAGCTTTTGAATAAGCAAAAACTCTGTAAAAATGGCAATTTTGGTCACTCTGAGGGGTTAAAAAGTGGTTATTCAACATGAGGCACGATCCATTTGACATTTTGAATCATTTTTGGTACAGTCCCAAAAATCCATTTTCTGATGAAAAACGATGACTCCGGACCTGTCGAACGTTCCCAAAATGGTCAATATGGATGAAATTTTAACATTTAATCTTTTGACTCCAAATGACTGTTGGATGGGAATTATGACTTTTTCAACTAAAATAAGTGTGTTTAAAGTCATTTATGTGCCTGAAATTGGTCAAAATTGAAGCTTTTGAGTAAGCAAAACTCTGTAAAAATGGCCATTTTGGTCACTCTGAGGGGTTAAAAAGTGGTTATTCAACATGAGGCACGATCCATTTGACATTTTGAATCATTTTTGGTACAGTCCCAAAAATCCATTTTCTGATGAAAAATGATGACTCCGGACCTGTCGAACGATTCCAAAATGGTCAATATGGATGAAATTTTAACATGTAATCTTTTGACTCTTAATGACTGTTGGATGTGAATTATGACTTTTTCAACTAAAATAAGTGTGTTTAAAATCATTTATGCGCCTGAAATTGGTAAAAATAAAGCTTTTGAGTAAGCAAAACTCTGTAAAAATGGCCGTTTTGGTCACTCTGAGGGGTTAAAAAGTGGTTATTCAACATGAGGCACGATCCATTTGACATTTTGAATCATTTTTGGTACAGTCCCAAAAATCAATTTTCTGATGAAAAACAATGACTCCGGACCTGTCGAATGTTCCCAAAATGGTCAATATGGATGACATTTTAACATTTAATCTTTTGACTCCAAATGACTGTTGGATGGGAATTATGACTTTTTCAACTAAAATAAGTGTGTTTAAAGTCATTTATGTGCCTGAAATTGGTCAAAATTGAAGCTTTTGAGTAAGCAAAACTCTGTAAAAATGGCAATGTTGGTCACTCTGAGGGGTTAAAAAGTGGTTATTTAACATGAGGCACGATCCATTTGACATTTTGAATCATTTTTGGTACAGTCCCAAAAATCAATTTTCTGATGAAAAACGATGACTCCGGACCTGTCGAACGTTTCCAAAATGGTCAATATGGATGAAATTTTAACATTTAATCTTTTGACTCTAAATGGAAAGGGGCGACCACTCGGTCCCCCCGAACGTATGGCAGAGTGCCTCGATCCCCCCGGGAAGACATTTTTGGGCGGAAGGCGCTTCTCGGCTGGTATGCCCGAAGCGGCGTAGCCGGGGCGCGCTTTTTCCCGCCCTTGAGTGGGCTGGCCTAGACACGGACGCCGCCGGCCACGCCCTCGGGGCAGGCAGGGGCGGGTTTACGCCCGCCCTGAAGATGGATAAAAAGAGACGCAAGACCAGAAGACATCCTCTTGTTCCTGTGCTCTGAAGCTGCACCTCCCCGCTGCACGTGAGCTCGAGACGGAACGAAGAGCCAATTTTGAGCGTTTTAATCGTTCTTGTTTGTTTTTCAGTTACTTTGTTGGAGAATGCCGAAGAAGGTTGGAAAGCGTATGAATACCGACCAGATGCTGCGTGTTCTCATGAAGGAGATGTCCGAGCTAAGGAAGCGGGTGGACATGAACGAAGAAAGGGGTCCAAAACGTCCTTTGGCGGGAGCAGCCCCGGGAGGGAAAAACAAGAGGCCCAGGAGGGGGGCAGCGGGAGAAGAGATTCCCGGTCCCAGTGCTCCGCTCGAGGCTCCAATTCCCGTGCCAGGGGAAGGGAATCCAATCACCCCCGTATCCGAGGATGATATGCCGCCCGAGTTGGCAGCACAATTGGCAGCGTGGTTGGGAAAAGGTAACGAGGGCGCCACGGCTGTCGAAGCGCAGGAGCTGATTAAGCAATTGCGTGAGAAGCGGGAAGCAGCCAAGGTGCCCGTACCGGCTGCAGTAGGGGACAAGACACCAGGGACGGTTGCGACCACAGAGGCAGCGTCAGGTGCAGGTAAGCGGCCATTGCCGATCGCGAGGGATGAGTCAACACCCTCTCGGAGAGAAAAGTTGGGGCAACATGTTCCTTTGGCAATTAAGGAAAAGATTTGGGCGGGGGAGTATGTGAACATTTTTTCGTTACTTGTTGATCATTATGAGGTTGAGCATGTAAAGAGTCAGAAGGACCTAATGCACCCGAGTGTTTGGCGCGCAAAAATGGCCGCCTTTAAAGTGAATGAGAATATCGCCAATTGGGGCAATGCCTGGGGAATTTTTACATCAATCCTGGGCGAACATAGGCCTGAGTTGCTTTCCGAGTTCCCAATCTACCAATCACGAATCATGGGGTACTCGACATCGCACCAGGGGAACCATTGGTTTTGTTACGATAATATGTTCAGAAAGGAAAAGGAGCATAATAAAAGTTTAACCTGGGATTGTTATGATGCCTTGACCTGGGATAAAATGAAGGAGTCAGGAATGTTAAAAATGCCGTTGGTAGGAAGTAATGTGGGTGAATCCTCTCGACAATATGCGGGTACGCCCTTTCGATCAGGTTCGGGGTCCGACGATCACTCGAAACCTACCGGCAATACCGGAAGAAAGGGTTTCTGTTTTAATTACAACAGAGGGAAATGTACGAGACCGCAGGGATCGTGTAAATTCAAACATGAATGTAGTGGTTGTGGGTCGTCCCATCCTGAGGTCTCGTGCAGAGCCAGAACGGGTGATAACGGGGGGAGAGGAGGTGCCAAACAGGTCTAATATAGTCCGAGGGGCGCCTTTACCCACTCCCATTGATACCCTGGCAATGATCCCTTGGCTCAGTGATTACCCGGATCGTACTTCTGCTGGGGTGCTGCGAAACGGTTTTTCGTATGGTTTCCGCATCCCGGTAGGGGACTTTCAGGGTGTGGAAAAGTGTAAAAACCAACTTTCCGTCCTGCAACATACAACCGTAGTACAGGAAAAGATCCGAAAAGAGGTGACTCGAGGTCGGGTCGCTGGCCCGTTTAGTGTACCCCCAGTTCACAATTTTGTTTGTTCTCCCTTGGGGGTAGTACCCAAGAAAGACCCTGGAGAGTTCCGACTAATTCATAACTTATCAGCTCCACGAGGTCTTTCCGTAAATGAGGCAATCGATCCAGAAGTGTGTTCGGTGCGGTACGCATCCTTCGATGAGGCCGTAGCCATTTTTAATCGCCTGGGGCCCGGGGCGCTGATGGCGAAGTCAGATATCGAGTCAGCGTTCCGATTGCTCCCGGTACACCCAGACGACCAGCGTCTCCTAGGTTTCATGTTTCAGGGTTATTATTACATGGATAGGTGTATGCCAATGGGGTGTTCTATATCCTGTGCCTATTTCGAGAAATTCAGTTGTTTTCTACAATGGGTTTTCACAAAGAAAACGGGTTTCCAAGATGTAATGCACTACCTTGATGATTTCTTATTTCTTGGAGCGGCTGGGGGTCTTGAATGTGGCCGGGCCTTGGCCGAATTTTGTGTGTTGATGAAACAGTTAGGCGTACCATTGGCGCCGGGTAAAACTGTGGGTCCTACGACTTGCCTCGAGTTTCTGGGGATCGAGTTGGACTCCATTGAGGGGTGTTTCCGTTTGCCAGCCGAGAAAGTGTTGAAGTTCAGGGCTGCGCTGCAACTGTGTATAAATGCATCAAAAGTTACGCTGCAACAATTACAGCGAGTGGTGGGACAGTTGAATTTTGCACTGAGGGTGATACCAATGGCCCGCCCCTTTTCCCGTTCAATTGCCCAAGCGATGGTCGGCCTTAAAGAAGGCCATCATCGCACGAGACTATCGGCCGAGATCCGCCAGGACATGCGTATTTGGTTAGCATTCTTAGCGGATTTCAATGGTAGAATCGTCTGGAATAAACCAGCCGTGTCTTCTGAGGAGCTGGGGCTGTGGACAGATTCGGCGGGAAGCATAGGTTTTGGCGCCATTTTCGGCACAAAATGGTCAGCACAAAGATGGCCGACTTGGTGGCATGAGAAGGGTCTAACGAGTAATATTGCTTTCCTCGAGCTGTTTCCCATCTTGGTGGCCTTGAGAACATGGCCCGATGGGTTCAAAAATCACTCGGTCATATTTTGGTCGGACAATATGACTGTGGTCGAGTGCATAAATAGTCAGGCAGCACGTTGTAAACTGATCTTAAGACTACTTAAAGAAATTGTTTTACTATGTATGCAATTGAACGTGCTATTCAGAGCAAAACACGTGCCAGGGGTGATGAATCAGGCAGCTGACGCACTGTCTCGTTTTCAAATGCAGGCTTTTGCTGGTTTCCTTCCCTCAGCGGACCCGGAGCCGGCACCCTTTACCGAGGCTCTCTGGTCTCTCGGTGCCCCGAACTTCGTCACCTCGTGGGAGAGAGTCTAGCACCAAGGACGAGGAAGGCATATGAAGGGGCGTTTCGGGCCTATTTAGCCTTTTTGGGGAGTGATAGAGAGCGACTTTGGGGTCATGAGGAATGGGTGGTGAATTTCCTGATGTCCTTACGTAAGGCTGGGAAATCGGTGGCTACGGCCCAGAGGCATCGTGCCGCCATTTCCTTTGTTGCCAGAGCACACGCTATCCAAGACCCAACAGCGTCCTTCGTTGTACAGAAGGCGCTGCGTGGGTGGCAACGCCTGGAGGGTCGCAGAGTAGATGAAAGGCGCCCGATAGGTTTGGATAGATTGTCCCAGTTGTTGGCTACACTTCCTGCCACATGTTCATCTCAGTTTGAGGCAGTGCTGTTCCGAGCCGCGTTTACGTTAGCATTTCACGGAGCAATGCGGGTAAGCGAACTAGTGGCAAGGAACAAACTAGATGTGGCGGGGGGTTTGTGCCGGGAACACGTCCAGATCAGGGGAGAAACAATGACTATCTCCTTTGTAAGGTCGAAGACTGACCAGGATGGGATGGGTGACTGCGTCATCATACGCAGGATTCCTGGGTCCTCCATATGTCCGGTAAAGTGTTTAGAGGATTACCTAGCACGAAGGGTGGCATCATGGGGGGGAACTTTGTTAAGACACACGGACGCCACCCCACTGACGAAATTTCAGTTTCAGCGGGTGCTTGCGATGTCTGTTGCCGCTGCGGGCTTGAACCCGGGCGAATTTGGGACCCATTCCTTTCGGATAGGGGCTGCTACTGAAGCTACGGCCAGGGGTCTTAATGTTGAGCAAGTGAAACGAGTGGGGCGTTGGTCCTCCAATTGTTATAAAAGATATGTGCGGTTGCAAATGTTGTGAAGCTGTAATTATGTACTCTGTACTCACGCTTCTTGTTTTTGTTTGGTTTCAGTTACGCAAGCCTACGAGGCGGGGCGGACTATGCAGTCGACCTTACACCGGGCCAGCGGTCTGACATCACCGGCTGTGAAAAAGGAGGTGTGGGTCGTGGGCCACTCATACGTGAGGCGTGCCGCGGACGTATTCAAAGCAGGTGACATGATTCACGTAGCTGGGGAATACGGGTACAGGATGTCCTTCTTCGGAAGGGGCGGTCTCTGTATTGACCAGTTTCAAACATTTTTTGAGGGTTTGTTAGGGCGGACAAGGTCACCGCCGGCTATAGTTATAGTGCATATCGGGGGCAATGATTTGGTCACCATCGGTAGACGACTACTCCTGGAGGCAATGCTTTCCACTGTAAGTTGGTTGGCGAGGAGAGTTCCGGGGTGCACGATTGCTTGGTCCCATTTGATTCCACGAAAGGTGTGGCGGGGGGCTGTCTCTATACCTGCCTTGAATCACTCTGTTAGAAAGCTTAACAATAAAGTGAGTAGGTTGTTCCGTTCCAGGACATTGCATTCTATTTCTCATAGCTGTATTACTGATGACAGGATGTATTCGGGGGATGGTGTGCATTTGTCTTGGGAGGGGAATGAGTTGTTCTTAGGAGACTTTTTAGCATGGTTGAAATCTTTGAAACATGACCTTTAGGTAGGAGTTTTTTGTGGGGGGTCCGGATAGCCGGTCAACTATCCGGCCTGTGGCGGTAAGGTCCTGATCGGTGAGCACTAATTGGAAGATCCCTATGAGTGGGCGTCACCCAACACGGATGGGAGCGCTCGGGGGAGGTGGCCTTTGGCCCCTCAACGGGGAGGCGGTCCCTTCTAAGGATGGGTCGCCGGAAGAAGAGGAAAGGCGGTCAAGGCCCCTTCCTGTGTAGGAGGGGTTACAGCCCCCTCCTGGGGAATTTCCCGGGGCCGGTGACATCTGCGACGGCAGATGCGGTAAGTTGTGTGGGGTTGGGGGGAGGTCTACGATACCTTCTAGATACCTCACACGAGTTTTCGAACGACCTTTAACTGGCGTCGAGTTGATAAGTGCCCCCGTCAAGACAAGGGAAATTGTAGTAGTTGCACGTGAGTACGCCTCAGTGCTGTCGCCCCTCCCAAGTGGGGGGGGGTATGTCTGGTTAGGGATCTTGACACCGGTTACGACCTTGCCGTTGGCCCTTAAACGTTAGGATGTACAATTTCAATATTTCAAGTAAATGTTTTTGTAGGATGTTAGATCGGCTAGGAGAACCTCTGTATTAGAGAATCTGTTAAGGTTAGCCAAACATCGCAGTGTGGTATGAAATTGTACATTAATGTTTAAATGTTCTAATTTTTTGTTTTAATAAATACGGCCGGGAGGGTCACTCCCTCCCACTTCCAAAAACTTCAAGAACCGTTTCCGTTTTCCCTCATTTGGGGATTTGTGTTGAGAGGGGGTGGCGGGTATCTCAGCCATATGGAAAGGGGCGACCACTCGGTCCCCCCGAACGTATGGCAGAGTGCCTCGATCCCCCCGGGAAGACATTTTTGGGCGGAAGGCGCGTCTCGGCTGGTATGCCCGAAGCGGCGTAGCCGGGGCGCGCTTTTTCCCGCCCTTGAGTGGGCTGGCCTAGACACGGACGCCGCCGGCCACGCCCTCGGGGCAGGCAGGGGCGGGTTTACGCCCGCCCTGAAGATGGATAAAAAGAGACGCAAGACCAGAAGACATCCTCTTGTTCCTGTGCTCTGAAGCTGCACCTCCCCGCTGCACGTGAGCTCGAGACGGAACGAAGAGCCAATTTTGACCCACCCACCAGCCCCTGAGGACAGCTAGTTGTTTTAATAAAGTTGATCAGTTATTCTAATTTTGTTTTTCAGGTTGTTTTCGGGTGTGATATTGATATTGAATGTGTAATAAAGATTGGTGTAATGTTACGAGTTGGTGATTAAAGAATGTCGGATTTGAGGTCCATTTGGACACGGTTTTTCGGTCATAGTGGCCAATGTAGTTTCGTTTAGTCAGCACTTGTCGTATTTATTTCGGTCAGGCGGTAGGCGGTAAGGTCATGATCGGTGAGCACTAATTGGAAGATCCCTATGAGTGGGCGTCACCCAACACGGATGGGAGCGCTCGGGGGAGGTGGCCTTTGGCCCCTCAACGGGGAGGCGGTCCCTTCTAAGGATGGGTCGCCGGAAGAAGAGGAAAGGCGGTCAAGGCCCCTTCCTGTGTAGGAGGGGTTACAGCCCCCTCCTGGGGAATTTCCCGGGGCCGGTGACATCTGCGACGGCAGATGCGGTAAGTTGTGTGGGGTTGGGGGGAGGTCTACGATACCTTCTAGATACCTCACACGAGTTTTCGAACGACCTTTAACTGGCGTCGAGTTGATAAGTGCCCCCGTCAAGACAAGGGAAATTGTAGTAGTTGCACGTGAGTACGCCTCAGTGCTGTCGCCCCTCCCAAGTGGGGGGGGGTATGTCTGGTTAGGGATCTTGACACCGGTTACGACCTTGCCGTTGGCCCTTAAACGTTAGGATGTACAATTTCAATATTTCAAGTAAATGTTTTTGTAGGATGTTAGATCGGCTAGGAGAACCTCTGTATTAGAGAATCTGTTAAGGTTAGCCAAACATCGCAGTGTGGTATGAAATTGTACATTAATGTTTAAATGTTCTAATTTTTTGTTTTAATAAATACGGCCGGGAGGGTCACTCCCTCCCACTTCCAAAAACTTCAAGAACCGTTTCCGTTTTCCCTCATTTGGGGATTTGTGTTGAGAGGGGGTGGCGGGTATCTCAGCCATATGACTGTTGGATGTGAATTATGACTTTTTCAACTAAAATAAGTGTGTTTAAAGTCATTTATGTGCCTGAAATTGGTCAAAATTGTAGCTTTTGAGTAAGCAAAACTCTGTAAAAATGGCCATTTTGGTCACTCTGAGGGGTTAAAAAGTGGTTATTCAACATGAGGCACGATCCAATTGACATTTTGAATCATTTTTGGTACAGTCCCAAAAATCCATTTTCTGATGAAAAACGATGACTCCGGACCTGTCGAACGTTCCCAAAATGGTCAATATGGATGAAATTTTAACATTTAATCTTTTGACTCCAAATGACTGTTGGATGTGAATTATGACCTTTTCGACTAAAATAAGTGTGTTTAAAGTCATTTCTGTGCCTGAAATTGGTCAAAATTGAAGCTTTTGAGTAAGCGAAACTCTGTAAATATGGCAATGTTGGTCACTCTGAGGGGTTAAAAAGTGGTTATTCAACATGAGGCACGATCCATTTGACATTTTGAATCATTTTTGGTACAGTCCCAAAAATCCATTTTCTGATGAAAAACGATGACTCCGGACCTGTCGAACGTTTCCAAAATGGTCAATATGGATGAAATTTTAACATTTAATCTTTTGACTCTAAATGACTGTTGGATGTGAATTATGACTTTTTCAACTAAATCAAGTGTGTTTAAAGTCATTTATGTGCCTGAAATTGGTCAAAATTGAAGCTTTTGAGTAAGCAAAACTCTGTAAAAATGGCCATTTTGGTCACTCTGAGGGGTTAAAAAGTGGTTATTCAACATGAGGCACGATCCAATTGACATTTTGAATCATTTTTGGTACAGTCCCAAAAATCCATTTTCTGATGAAAAACAATGACTCCGGACCTGTCGAACGTTCCCAAAATGGTCAATATGGATGAAATTTTAACATTTAATCTTTTGACTCCAAATGACTGTTGGATGTGAATTATGACCTTTTCGACTAAAATAAGTATGTTTAAAGTCATTTCTGTGCCTGAAATTGGTCAAAATTGAAGCTTTTGAGTAAGCGAAACTCTGTAAAAATGGCAATGCTGGTCACTCTGAGGGGTTAAAAAGTGGTTATTCAACATGAGGCACGATCCATTTGACATTTTGAATCATTTTTGGTACAGTCCCAAAAATCCATTTTCTGATGAAAAACGATGACACCGGACCTGTCGAACGTTCCCAAAATGGTCAATATGGATGAAATTTTAACATTTAATCTTTTGACTCTAAATGACTGTTGGATGTGAATTATGACTTTTTCAACTAAAATAAGTGTGTTTAAAGTCATTTATGTGCCTGAAATTGGTCAAAATTAAAGCTTTGAATAAGCAAAAACTCTGTAAAAATGGCAATTTTGGTCACTCTGAGGGGTTAAAAAGTGGTTATTCAACATGAGGCACGATCCATTTGACATTTTGAATCATTTTTGGTACAGTCCCAAAAATCCATTTTCTGATGAAAAACGATGACTCCGGACCTGTCGAACGTTCCCAAAATGGTCAATATGGATGAAATTTTAACATTTAATCTTTTGACTCCAAATGACTGTTGGATGGGAATTATGACTTTTTCAACTAAAATAAGTGTGTTTAAAGTCATTTATGTGCCTGAAATTGGTCAAAATTGAAGCTTTTGAGTAAGCAAAACTCTGTAAAAATGGCCATTTTGGTCACTCTGAGGGGTTAAAAAGTGGTTATTCAACATGAGGCACGATCCATTTGACATTTTGAATCATTTTTGGTACAGTCCTAAAAATCCATTTTCTGATGAAAAACGATGACTCCGGACCTGTCGAACGTTCCCAAAATGGTCAATATGGATGAAATTTTAACATTTGATCTTTAGACTCTAAATGACTGTTGGATGTGAATTATGACTTTTTCAACTAAAATAAGTGTGTTTAAAGTCATTTATGTGCCTGAAATTGGTCAAAATTAAAGCTTTTGAATAAGCAAAAACTCTGTAAAAATGGCAATTTTGGTCACTCTGAGGGGTTAAAAAGTGGTTATTCAACATGAGGCACGATCCATTTGACATTTTGAATCATTTTTGGTACAGTCCCAAAAATCCATTTTCTGATGAAAAACGATGACTCCGGACCTGTCGAACGATTCCAAAATGGTCAATATGGATGAAATTTTAACATGTAATCTTTTGACTCTTAATGACTGTTGGATGTGAATTATGACTTTTTCAACTAAAATAAGCGTGTTTAAAATCATTTATGCGCCTGAAATTGGTCAAAATTAAAGCTTTTGAGTAAGCAAAACTCTGTAAAAATGGCCGTTTTGGTCACTCTGAGGGGTTAAAAAGTGGTTATTCAACATGAGGCACGATTCATTTGACATTTTGAATCATTTTTGGTACAGTCCCAAAAATCCATTTTCTGATGAAAAACAATGACTCCGGACCTGTCGAACGTTCCCAAAATGGTCAATATGGATGAAATTTTAACATTTAATCTTTTGACTCCAAATGACTGTTGGATGGGAATTATGACTTTTTCAACTAAAATAAGTGTGTTTAAAGTCATTTATGTGCCTGAAATTGGTCAAAATTGAAGCTTTTGAGTAAGCAAAACTCTGTAAAAATGGCAATGTTGGTCACTCTGAGGGGTTAAAAAGTGGTTATTTAACATGAGGCACGATCCATTTGACATTTTGAATCATTTTTGGTACAGTCCCAAAAATCAATTTTCTGATGAAAAACGATGACTCCGGACCTGTCGAACGTTTCCAAAATGGTCAATATGGATGAAATTTTAACATTTAATCTTTTGACTCTAAATGACTGTTGGATGTGAATTATGACTTTTTCAACTAAAATAAGTGTGTTTAAAGTCATTTATGTGCCTGAAATTGGTCAAAATTGTAGCTTTTGAGTAAGCAAAACTCTGTAAAAATGGCCATTTTGGTCACTCTGAGGGGTTAAAAAGTGGTTATTCAACATGAGGCACGATCCAATTAATATTTTGAATCATTTTTGGTACAGTCCCAAAAATCCATTTTCTGATGAAAAACGATGACTCCGGACCTGTCGAACGTTTCCAAAATGGTCAATATGGATGAAATTTTAACATTTAATCTTTTGACTCTAAATGACTGTTGGATGTGAATTATGACTTTTTCAACTAAAATAAGTGTGTTTAAAGTCATTTATGTGCCTGAAATTGGTCAAAATTGAAGCTTTTGAGTAAGCAAAACTCTGTAAAAATGGCCATTTTGGTCACTCTGAGGGGTTAAAAAGTGGTTATTCAACATGAGGCACGATCCAATTGACATTTTGAATCATTTTTGGTACAGTCCCAAAAATCCATTTTCTGATGAAAAACGATGACTCCGGACCTGTCGAACGTTCCCAAAATGGTCAATATGGATGAAATTTTAACATTTAATCTTTTGAATCCAAATGACTGTTGGATGTGAATTATGACCTTTTCGACTAAAATAAGTGTGTTTAAAGTCATTTCTGTGCCTGAAATTGGTCAAAATTGAAGCTTTTGAGTAAGCGAAACTCTGTAAAAATGGCAATGTTGGTCACTCTGAGGGATTAAAAAGTGGTTATTCAACATGAGGCACGATCCATTTGACATTTTGAATCATTTTTGGTACAGTCCCAAAAATCCATTTTCTGATGAAAAACGATGACTCCGGACCTGTTGAACGTTCCCAAAATGGTCAATATGGATGAAATTTTAACATTTAATCTTTTGACTCTAAATGACTGTTGGATGTGAATTATGACTTTTTCAACTAAAATAAGTGTGTTTAAAGTCATTTATGTGCCTGAAATTGGTCAAAATTAAAGCTTTTGAATAAGCAAAAACTCTGTAAAAATGGCAATTTTGGTCACTCTGAGGGGTTAAAAAGTGGTTATTCAACATGAGGCACGATCCATTTGACATTTTGAATCATTTTTGGTACAGTCCCAAAAATCCATTTTCTGATGAAAAACGATGACTCCGGACCTGTCGAACGTTTCCAAAATGGTCAATATGGATGAAATTTTAACATTTAATCTTTTGACTCTAAATGACTGTTGGATGTGAATTATGACTTTTT
This sequence comes from Lissotriton vulgaris, assembly GCF_964263255.1. NCBI lineage: Eukaryota > Metazoa > Chordata > Amphibia > Caudata > Salamandridae > Lissotriton > Lissotriton vulgaris. Next base: position 169,630 of record NW_028243664.1, read on the forward strand.
CAACTAAATCAAGTGTGTTTAAAGTCATTTATGTGCCTGAAATTGGTCAAAATTGAAGCTTTTGAGTAAGCAAAACTCTGTAAAAATTGCCATTTTGGTCACCCTGAGGGGTTAAAAAGTGGTTATTCAACATGAGGCACGATCCAATTGACATTTTGAATCATTTTTGGTACAGTCCCAAAAATCCATTTTCTGATGAAAAATGATGACTCCGGACCTGTCGAACGATTCCAAAATGGTCAATATGGATGAAATTTTAACATGTAATCTTTTGACTCTTAATGACTGTTGGATGTGAATTATGACTTTTTCAACTAAAATAAGCGTGTTTAAAATCATTTATGCGCCTGAAATTGGTCAAAATTAAAGCTTTTGAGTAAGCAAAACTCTGTAAAAATGGCCGTTTTGGTCACTCTGAGGGGTTAAAAAGTGGTTATTCAACATGAGGCACGATCCATTTGACATTTTGAATCATTTTTGGTACAGTCCCAAAAATCCATTTTCTGATGAAAAACAATGACTCCGGACCTGTCGAACGTTCCCAAAATGGTCAATATGGATGAAATTTTAACATTTAATCTTTTGACTCCAAATGACTGTTGGATGGGAATTATGACTTTTTCAACTAAAATAAGTGTGTTTAAAGTCATTTATGTGCCTGAAATTGGTCAAAATTGAAGCTTTTGAGTAAGCAAAACTCTGTAAAAATGGCAATGTTGGTCACTCTGAGGGGTTAAAAAGTGGTTATTTAACATGAGGCACGATCCATTTGACATTTTGAATCATTTTTGGTACAGTCCCAAAAATCAATTTTCTGATGAAAAACGATGACTCCGGACCTGTCGAACGTTTCCAAAATGGTCAATATGGATGAAATTTTAACATTTAATCTTTTGACTCTAAATGACTGTTGGATGTGAATTATGACTTTTTCAACTAAAATAAGTGTGTTTAAAGTCATTTATGTGCCTGAAATTGGTCAAAATTGTAGCTTTTGAGTAAGCAAAACTCTGTAAAAATGGCCATTTTGGTCACTCTGAGGGGTTAAAAAGTGGTTATTCAACATGAGGCACAATCCAATTGACATTTTGAATCATTTTTGGTACAGTCCCAAAAATCCATTTTCTGATGAAAAACGATGACTCCGGACCTGTCGAACGTTCCCAAAATGGTCAATATGGATGAAATTTTAACATTTAATCTTTTGACTCCAAATGACTGTTGGATGTGAATTATGACCTTTTCGACTAAAATAAGTGTGTTTAAAGTCATTTCTGTGCCTGAAATTGGTCAAAATTGAAGCTTTTGAGTAAGCGAAACTCTGTAAAAATGGCAATGTTGGTCACTCTGAGGGGTTAAAAAGTGGTTATTCAACATGAGGCACGATCCATTTGACATTTTGAATCATTTTTGGTACAGTCCCAAAAATCCATTTTCTGATGAAAAACGATGACTCCGGACCTGTCGAACGTTTCCAAAATGGTCAATATGGATGAAATTTTAACATTTAATCTTTTGACTCTAAATGACTGTTGGATGTGAATTATGACTTTTTCAACTAAATCAAGTGTGTTTAAAGTCATTTATGTGCCTGAAATTGGTCAAAATTGAAGCTTTTGAGTAAGCAAAACTCTGTAAAAATGGCCATTTTGGTCACTCTGAGGGGTTAAAAAGTGGTTATTCAACATGAGGCACGATCCAATTAACATTTTGAATCATTTTTGGTACAGTCCCAAAAATCCATTTTCTGATGACAAACGATGACTCCAGACCTGTCGAACGTTCCCAAAATGGTCAATATGGATGAAATTTTAACATTTAATCTTTTGACTCCAAATGACTGTTGGATGGGAATTATGACTTTTTCAACTAAAATAAGTGTGTTTAAAGTCATTTATGTGCCTGAAATTGGTCAAAATTGAAGCTTTTGAGTAAGCAAAACTCTGTAAAAATGGCAATGTTGGTCACTCTGAGGGGTTAAAAAGTGGTTATTTAACAAGAGGCACGATCCATTTGACATTTTGAATCATTTTTGGTACAGTCCCAAAAATCAATTTTCTGATGAAAAACGATGACTCCGGACCTGTCGAACGTTTCCAAAATGGTCAATATGGATGAAATTTTAACATTTAATCTTTTGACTCTAAATGACTGTTGGATGTGAATTATGACTTTTTCAACTAAAATAAGTGTGTTTAAAGTCATTTATGTGCCTGAAATTGGTCAAAATTGTAGCTTTTGAGTAAGCAAAACTCTGTAAAAATGGCCATTTTGGTCACTCTGAGGGGTTAAAAAGTGGTTATTCAACATGAGGCACGATCCAATTGACATTTTGAATCATTTTTGGTACAGTCCCAAAAATCCATTTTCTGATGAAAAACGATGACTCCGGACCTGTCGAACGTTCCCAAAATGGTCAATATGGATGAAATTTTAACATTTAATCTTTTGACTCCAAATGACTGTTGGATGTGAATTATGACCTTTTCGACTAAAATAAGTGTGTTTAAAGTCATTTCTGTGCCTGAAATTGGTCAAAATTGAAGCTTTTGAGTAAGCGAAACTCTGTAAAAATGGCAATGTTGGTCACTCTGAGGGGTTAAAAAGTGGTTATTCAACATGAGGCACGATCCATTTGACATTTTGAATCATTTTTGGTACAGTCCCAAAAATCCATTTTCTGATGAAAAACGATGACTCCGGACCTGTCGAACGTTTCCAAAATGGTCAATATGGATGCAATTTTAACATTTAATCTTTTGACTCTAAATGACTGTTGGATGTGAATTATGACTTTTTCAACTAAATCAAGTGTGTTTAAAGTCATTTATGTGCCTGAAATTGGTCAAAATTGAAGCTTTTGAGTAAGCAAAACTCTGTAAAAATGGCCATTTTGGTCACTCTGAGGGGTTAAAAAGTGGTTATTCAACATGAGGCACGATCCAATTAACATTTTGAATCATTTTTGGTACAGTCCCAAAAATCCATTTTCTGATGAAAAACGATGACTCCAGACCTGTCGAACGTTCCCAAAATGGTCAATATGGATGAAATTTTAACATTTAATCTTTTGACTCCAAATGACTGTTGGATGTGAATTATGACCTTTTCGACTAAAATAAGTATGTTTAAAGTCATTTCTGTGCCTGAAATTGGTCAAAATTGAAGCTTTTGAGTAAGCGAAACTCTGTAAAAATGGCAATGTTGGTCACTCTGAGGGGTTAAAAAGTGTTTATTCAACATGAGGCACGATCCATTTGACATTTTGAATCATTTTTGGTACAGTCCCAAAAATCCATTTTCTGATGAAAAACGATGACTCCGGACCTGTCGAACGTTTCCAAAATGGTCAATATGGATGAAATTTTAACATTTAATCTTTTGACTCTAAATGACTGTTGGATGTGAATTATGACTTTTTCAACTAAATCAAGTGTGTTTAAAGTCATTTATGTGCCTGAAATTGGTCAAAATTGAAGCTTTTGAGTAAGCACAACTCTGTAAAAATGGCCATTTTGGTCACTCTGAGGGGTTAAAAAGTGGTTATTCAACATGAGGCACGATCCAATTGACATTTTGAATCATTTTTGGTACAGTCCCAAAAATCCATTTTCTGATGAAAAATGATGACTCCGGACCTGTCGAACGATTCCAAAATGGTCAATATGGATGAAATTTTAACATGTAATCTTTTGACTCTTAATGACTGTTGGATGTGAATTATGACTTTTTCAACTAAAATAAGTGTGTTTAAAATCATTTATGCGCCTGAAATTGGTAAAAATAAAGCTTTTGAGTAAGCAAAACTCTGTAAAAATGGCCGTTTTGGTCACTCTGAGGGGTTAAAAAGTGGTTATTCAACATGAGGCACGATCCATTTGACATTTTGAATCATTTTTGGTACAGTCCCAAAAATCAATTTTCTGATGAAAAACGATGACTCCGGACCTGTCGAACGATTCCAAAATGGTCAATATGGATGAAATTTTAACATTTAATCTTTTGACTCTAAATGACTGTTGGATGTGAATTATGACTATTTCAACTAAAATAAGTGTGTTTAAAGTCATTTATGTGCCTGAAATTGGTCAAAATTGAAGCTCTTGAATAAGCAAAACTCTGTAAAAATGGCCATTTTGGTCACTCTGAGGGGTTAAAAAGTGGTTATTCAACATGAGGCACGATCCATTTGACATTTTGAATCATTTTTGGTACAGTCCCAAAAATCCATTTTCTGATGAAAAACGATGACTCCGGACCTGTCGCACGTTTCCAAAATGGTCAATATGGATGAAATTTTAACATTTAATCTTTTGACTCCAAATGACTGTTGGATGGGAATTATGACTTTTTCAACTAAAATAAGTGTGTTTAAAGTCATTTATGTGCCTGAAATTGGTCAAAATTGAAGCTTTTGAGTAAGCAAAACTCTGTAAAAATGGCAATGTTGGTCACTCTGAGGGGTTAAAAAGTGGTTATTCAACATGAGGCACGATCCATTTGACATTTTGAATCATTTTGGGTACAGTCCCAAAAATCCATTTTCTGATGAAAAACGATGACTCCGGACCTGTCGAATGTTTCCAAAATGGTCAATATGGATGAAATTTTAACATTTAATCTTTTGACTCTAAATGACTGTTGGATGTGAATTATGACTTTTTCAACTAAATCAAGTGTGTTTAAAGTCATTTATGTGCCTGAAATTGGTCAAAATTGAAGGTTTTGAGTAAGCAAAACTCTGTAAAAATGGCCATTTTGGTCACTCTGAGGGGTTAAAAAGTGGTTATTCAACATGAGGCACGATCCAATTAATATTTTGAATCATTTTTGGTACAGTCCCAAAAATCCATTTTCTGATGAAAAACGATGACTCCGGACCTGTCGAACGTTTCCAAAATGGTCAATATGGATGAAATTTTAACATTTAATCTTTTGACTCTAAATGACTGTTGGATGTGAATTATGACTTTTTCAACTAAAATAAGTGTGTTTAAAGTCATTTATGTGCCTGAAATTGGTCAAAATTGAAGCTTTTGAGTAAGCAAAACTCTGTAAAAATGGCCATTTTGGTCACTCTGAGGGGTTAAAAAGTGGTTATTCAACATGAGGCACGATCCAATTGACATTTTGAATAATTTTTGGTACAGTCCCAAAAATCCATTTTCTGATGAAAAACGATGACTCAAGACCTGTCGAACGTTCCCAAAATGGTCAATATGGATGAAATTTTAACATTTAATCTTTTGAATCCAAATGACTGTTGGATGTGAATTATGACCTTTTCGACTAAAATAAGTGTGTTTAAAGTCATTTCTGTGCCTGAAATTTGTCAAAATTGAAGCTTTTGAGTAAGCGAAACTCTGTAAAAATGGCAATGTTGGTCACTCTGAGGGGTTAAAAAGTGGTTATTCAACATGAGGCACGATCCATTTGACATTTTGAATCATTTTTGGTACAGTCCCAAAAATCCATTTTCTGATGAAAAACGATGACTCCGGACCTGTTGAACGTTCCCAAAATGGTCAATATGGATGAAATTTTAACATTTAATCTTTTGACTCTAAATGACAGTTGGATGTGAATTATGACTTTTTCAACTAAAATAAGTGTGTTTAAAGTCATTTATGTGCCTGAAATTGGTCACAATTAAAGCTTTTGAATAAGCAAAAACTCTGTAAAAATGGCAATTTTGGTCACTCTGAGGGGTTAAAAAGTGGTTATTCAACATGAGGCACGATCCATTTGACATTTTGAATCATTTTTGGTACAGTCCCAAAAATCCATTTTCTGATGAAAAACGATGACTCCGGACCTGTCGAACGATTCCAAAATGGTCAATATGGATGAAATTTTAACATTTAATCTTTTGACTCTAAATGACTGTTGGATGTGAATTATGACTTTTTCAACTAAATCAAGTGTGTTTAAAGTCATTTATGTGCCTGAAATTGGTCAAAATTGAAGCTTTTGAGTAAGCAAAACTCTGTAAAAATGGCCATTTTGGTCACTCTGAGGGGTTAAAAAGTGGTTATTCAACATGAGGCACGATCCAATTGACATTTTGAATCATTTTTGGTACAGTCCCAAAAATCCATTTTCTGATGAAAAATGATGACTCCGGACCTGTCGAACGATTCCAAAATGGTCAATATGGATGAAATTTTAACATGTAATCTTTTGACTCTTAATGACTGTTGGATGTGAATTATGACTTTTTCAACTAAAATAAGCGTGTTTAAAATCATTTATGCGCCTGAAATTGGTCAAAATTAAAGCTTTTGAGTAAGCAAAACTCTGTAAAAATGGCCGTTTTGGTCACTCTGAGGGGTTAAAAAGTGGTTATTCAACATGAGGCACGATTCATTTGACATTTTGAATCATTTTTGGTACAGTCCCAAAAATCCATTTTCTGATGAAAAACGATGACTCCGGACCTGTCGAACGTTTCCAAAATGGTCAATATGGATGAAATTTTAACATTTAATCTTTTGACTCTAAATGACTGTTGGATGTGAATTATGACTTTTTCAACTAAAATAAGTGTGTTTAAAGTCATTTATGTGCCTGAAATTGGTCAAAATTGAAGCTTTTGAGTAAGCAAAACTCTGTAAAAATGGCCATTTTGGTCACTCTGAGGGGTTAAAAAGTGGTTATTCAACATGAGGCACGATCCAATTGACATTTTGAATAATTTTTGGTACAGTCCCAAAAATCCATTTTCTGATGAAAAACGATGACTCAAGACCTGTCGAACGTTCCCAAAATGGTCAATATGGATGAAATTTTAACATTTAATCTTTTGAATCCAAATGACTGTTGGATGTGAATTATGACCTTTTCGACTAAAATAAGTGTGTTTAAAGTCATTTCTGTGCCTGAAATTTGTCAAAATTGAAGCTTTTGAGTAAGCGAAACTCTGTAAAAATGGCAATGTTGGTCACTCTGAGGGGTTAAAAAGTGGGTATTCAACATGAGGCACGATCCATTTGACATTTTGAATCATTTTTGGTACAGTCCCAAAAATCCATTTTCTGATGAAAAACGATGACTCCGGACCTGTTGAACGTTCCCAAAATGGTCAATATGGATGAAATTTTAACATTTAATCTATTGACTCTAAATGACAGTTGGATGTGAATTATGACTTTTTCAACTAAAATAAGTGTGTTTAAAGTCATTTATGTGCCTGAAATTGGTCACAATTAAAGCTTTTGAATAAGCAAAAACTCTGTAAAAATGGCAATTTTGGTCACTCTGAGGGGTTAAAAAGTGGTTATTCAACATGAGGCACGATCCATTTGACATTTTGAATCATTTTTGGTACAGTCCCAAAAATCCATTTTCTGATGAAAAACGATGACTCCGGACCTGTCGAACGTTTCCAAAATGGTCAATATGGATGAAATTTTAACATTTAATCTTTTGACTCTAAATGACTGTTGGATGTGAATTATGACTTTTTCAACTAAATCAAGTGTGTTTAAAGTCATTTATGTGCCTGAAATTGGTCAAAATTGAAGCTTTTGAGTAAGCAAAACTCTGTAAAAATGGCCATTTTGGTCACTCTGAGGGTTTAAAAAGTGGTTATTCAACATGAGGCACGATCCAATTGTCATTTTGAATCATTTTTGGTACAGTCCCAAAAATCCATTTTCTGATGAAAAATGATGACTCCGGACCTGTCGAACGATTCCAAAATGGTCAATATGGATGAAATTTTAACATTTAATCTTTTGACTCTAAATGACTGTTGGATGTGAATTATGACTTTTTCAACTAAATCAAGTGTGTTTAAAGTCATTTATGTGCCTGAAATTGGTCAAAATTGAAGCTTTTGAGTAAGCAAAACTCTGTAAAAATGGCCATTTTGGTCACTCTGAGGGGTTAAAAAGTGGTTATTCAACATGAGGCACGATCCAATTGACATTTTGAATCATTTTTGGTACAGTCCCAAAAATCCATTTTCTGATGAAAAATGATGACTCCGGACCTGTCGAACGATTCCAAAATGGTCAATATGGATGAAATTTTAACATGTAATCTTTTGACTCTTAATGACTGTTGGATGTGAATTATGACTTTTTCAACTAAAATAAGCGTGTTTAAAATCATTTATGCGCCTGAAATTGGTCAAAATTAAAGCTTTTGAGTAAGCAAAACTCTGTAAAAATGGCCGTTTTGGTCACTCTGAGGGGTTAAAAAGTGGTTATTCAACATGAGGCACGATTCATTTGACATTTTGAATCATTTTTGGTACAGTCCCAAAAATCCATTTTCTGATGAAAAACAATGACTCCGGACCTGTCGAACGTTCCCAAAATGGTCAATATGGATGAAATTTTAACATTTAATCTTTTGACTCTAAATGACTGTTGGATGTGAATTATGACTTTTTCAACTAAAATAAGTGTGTTTAAAGTCATTTATGTGCCTGAAATTGGTCAAAATTGAAGCTTTTGAGTAAGCAAAACTCTGTAAAAATGGCAATGTTGGTCACTCTGAGGGGTTAAAAAGTGGTTATTTAACATGAGGCACGATCCATTTGACATTTTGAATCATTTTTGGTACAGTCCCAAAAATCAATTTTCTGATGAAAAACGATGACTCCGGACCTGTCGAAAGTTTCCAAAATGGTCAATATGGATGAAATTTTAACATTTAATCTTTTGACTCTAAATGACTGTTGGATGTGAATTATGACTTTTTCAACTAAAATAAGTGTGTTTAAAGTCATTTATGTGCCTGAAATTGGTCAAAATTGTAGCTTTTGAGTAAGCAAAACTCTGTAAAAATGGCCATTTTGGTCACTCTGAGGGGTTAAAAAGTGGTTATTCAACATGAGGCACGATCCAATTAATATTTTGAATCATTTTTGGTACAGTCCCAAAAATCCATTTTCTGATGAAAAACGATGACTCCGGACCTGTCGAACGTTTCCAAAATGGTCAATATGGATGAAATTTTAACATTTAATCTTTTGACTCTAAATGACTGTTGGATGTGAATTATGACTTTTTCAACTAAAATAAGTGTGTTTAAAGTCATTTATGTGCCTGAAATTGGTCAAAATTGAAGCTTTTGAGTAAGCAAAACTCTGTAAAAATGGCCATTTTGGTCACTCTGAGGGGTTAAAAAGTGGTTATTCAACATGAGGCACGATCCAATTGACATTTTGAATCATTTTTGGTACAGTCCCAAAAATCAATTTTCTGATGAAAAACGATGACTCCGGACCTGTCGAACGTTCCCAAAATGGTCAATATGGATGAAATTTTAACATTTAATCTTTTGAATCCAAATGACTGTTGGATGTGAATTATGACCTTTTCGACTAAAATAAGTGTGTTTAAAGTCATTTCTGTGCCTGAAATTGGTCAAAATTGAAGCTTTTGAGTAAGCGAAACTCTGTAAAAATGGCAATGTTGGTCACTCTGAGGGGTTAAAAAGTGGTTATTCAACATGAGGCACGATCCATTTGACATTTTGAATCATTTTTGGTACAGTCCCAAAAATCCATTTTCTGATGAAAAACGATGACTCCGGACCTGTTGAACGTTCCCAAAATGGTCAATATGGATGAAATTTTAACATTTAATCTTTTGACTCTAAATGACTGTTGGATGTGAATTATGACTTTTTCAACTAAAATAAGTGTGTTTAAAGTCATTTATGTGCCTGAAATTGGTCAAAATTAAAGCTTTTGAATAAGCAAAAACTCTGTAAAAATGGCAATTTTGGTCACTCTGAGGGGTTAAAAAGTGGTTATTCAACATGAGGCACGATCCATTTGACATTTTGAATCATTTTTGGTACAGTCCCAAAAATCCATTTTCTGATGAAAAACGATGACTCCGGACCTGTCGAACGTTTCCAAAATGGTCAATATGGATGAAATTTTAACATTTAATCTTTTGACTCTAAATGACTGTTGGATGTGAATTATGACTTTTTCAACTAAATCAAGTGTGTTTAAAGTCATTTATGTGCCTGAAATTGGTCAAAATTGAAGCTTTTGAGTAAGCAAAACTCTGTAAAAATTGCCATTTTGGTCACTCTGAGGGGTTAAAAAGTGGTTATTCAACATGAGGCACGATCCAATTGACATTTTGAATCATTTTTGGTACAGTCCCAAAAATCCATTTTCTGATGAAAAATGATGACTCCGGACCTGTCGAACGATTCCAAAATGGTCAATATGGATGAAATTTTAACATGTAATCTTTTGACTCTTAATGACTGTTGGATGTGAATTATGACTTTTTCAACTAAAATAAGCGTGTTTAAAATCATTTATGCGCCTGAAATTGGTCAAAATTAAAGCTTTTGAGTAAGCAAAACTCTGTAAAAATGGCCGTTTTGGTCACTCTGAGGGGTTAAAAAGTGGTTATTCAACATGAGGCACGATCCATTTGACATTTTGAATCATTTTTGGTACAGTCCCAAAAATCCATTTTCTGATGAAAAACAATGACTCCGGACCTGTCGAACGTTCCCAAAATGGTCAATATGGATGAAATTTTAACATTTAATCTTTTGACTCCAAATGACTGTTGGATGGGAATTATGACTTTTTCAACTAAAATAAGTGTGTTTAAAGTCATTTATGTGCCTGAAATTGGTCAAAATTGAAGCTTTTGAGTAAGCAAAACTCTGTAAAAATGGCAATGTTGGTCACTCTGAGGGGTTAAAAAGTGGTTATTTAACATGAGGCACGATCCATTTGACATTTTGAATCATTTTTGGTACAGTCCCAAAAATCAATTTTCTGATGAAAAACGATGACTCCGGACCTGTCGAACGTTTCCAAAATGGTCAATATGGATGAAATTTTAACATTTAATCTTTTGACTCTAAATGACTGTTGGATGTGAATTATGACTTTTTCAACTAAAATAAGTGTGTTTAAAGTCATTTATGTGCCTGAAATTGGTCAAAATTGTAGCTTTTGAGTAAGCAAAACTCTGTAAAAATGGCCATTTTGGTCACTCTGAGGGGTTAAAAAGTGGTTATTCAACATGAGGCACAATCCAATTGACATTTTGAATCATTTTTGGTACAGTCCCAAAAATCCATTTTCTGATGAAAAACGATGACTCCGGACCTGTCGAACGTTCCCAGAATGGTCAATATGAATGAAATTTTAACATTTAATCTTTTGACTCCAAATGACTGTTGGATGTGAATTATGACCTTTTCGACTAAAATAAGTGTGTTTAAAGTCATTTCTGTGCCTGAAATTGGTCAAAATTGAAGCTTTTGAGTAAGCGAAACTCTGTAAAAATGGCAATGTTGGTCACTCTGAGGGGTTAAAAAGTGGTTATTCAACATGAGGCACGATCCATTTGACATTTTGAATCATTTTTGGTACAGTCCCAAAAATCCATTTTCTGATGAAAAACGATGACTCCGGACCTGTCGAACGATTCCAAAATGGTCAATATGGATGAAATTTTAACATTTAATCTTTTGACTCTAAATGACTGTTGGATGTGAATTATGACTTTTTCAACTAAATCAAGTGTGTTTAAAGTCATTTATGTGCCTGAAATTGGTCAAAATTGAAGCTTTTGAGTAAGCAAAACTCTGTAAAAATGGCCATTTTGGTCACTCTGAGGGGTTAAAAAGTGGTTATTCAACATGAGGCACGATCCAATTAACATTTTGAATCATTTTTGGTACAGTCCCAAAAATCCATTTTCTGATGACAAACGATGACTCCAGACCTGTCGAACGTTCCCAAAATGGTCAATATGGATGAAATTTTAACATTTAATCTTTTGACTCCAAATGACTGTTGGATGGGAATTATGACTTTTTCAACTAAAATAAGTGTGTTTAAAGTCATTTATGTGCCTGAAATTGGTCAAAATTGAAGCTTTTGAGTAAGCAAAACTCTGTAAAAATGGCAATGTTGGTCACTCTGAGGGGTTAAAAAGTGGTTATTTAACAAGAGGCACGATCCATTTGACATTTTGAATCATTTTTGGTACAGTCCCAAAAATCAATTTTCTGATGAAAAACGATGACTCCGGACCTGTCGAACGTTTCCAAAATGGTCAATATGGATGAAATTTTAACATTTAATCTTTTGACTCTAAATGACTGTTGGATGTGAATTATGACTTTTTCAACTAAAATAAGTGTGTTTAAAGTCATTTATGTGCCTGAAATTGGTCAAAATTGTAGCTTTTGAGTAAGCAAAACTCTGTAAAAATGGCCATTTTGGTCACTCTGAGGGGTTAAAAAGTGGTTATTCAACATGAGGCACGATCCAATTGACATTTTGAATCATTTTTGGTACAGTCCCAAAAATCCATTTTCTGATGAAAAACGATGACTCCGGACCTGTCGAACGTTCCCAAAATGGTCAATATGGATGAAATTTTAACATTTAATCTTTTGACTCCAAATGACTGTTGGATGTGAATTATGACCTTTTCGACTAAAATAAGTGTGTTTAAAGTCATTTCTGTGCCTGAAATTGGTCAAAATTGAAGCTTTTGAGTAAGCGAAACTCTGTAAAAATGGCAATGTTGGTCACTCTGAGGGGTTAAAAAGTGGTTATTCAACATGAGGCACGATCCATTTGACATTTTGAATCATTTTTGGTACAGTCCCAAAAATCCATTTTCTGATGAAAAACGATGACTCCGGACCTGTCGAACGTTTCCAAAATGGTCAATATGGATGCAATTTTAACATTTAATCTTTTGACTCTAAATGACTGTTGGATGTGAATTATGACTTTTTCAACTAAATCAAGTGTGTTTAAAGTCATTTATGTGCCTGAAATTGGTCAAAATTGAAGCTTTTGAGTAAGCAAAACTCTGTAAAAATGGCCATTTTGGTCACTCTGAGGGGTTAAAAAGTGGTTATTCAACATGAGGCACGATCCAATTAACATTTTGAATCATTTTTGGTACAGTCCCAAAAATCCATTTTCTGATGAAAAACGATGACTCCAGACCTGTCGAACGTTCCCAAAATGGTCAATATGGATGAAATTTTAACATTTAATCTTTTGACTCCAAATGACTGTTGGATGTGAATTATGACCTTTTCGACTAAAATAAGTATGTTTAAAGTCATTTCTGTGCCTGAAATTGGTCAAAATTGAAGCTTTTGAGTAAGCGAAACTCTGTAAAAATGGCAATGTTGGTCACTCTGAGGGGTTAAAAAGTGTTTATTCAACATGAGGCACGATCCATTTGACATTTTGAATCATTTTTGGTACAGTCCCAAAAATCCATTTTCTGATGAAAAACGATGACTCCGGACCTGTCGAACGTTTCCAAAATGGTCAATATGGATGAAATTTTAACATTTAATCTTTTGACTCTAAATGACTGTTGGATGTGAATTATGACTTTTTCAACTAAATCAAGTGTGTTTAAAGTCATTTATGTGCCTGAAATTGGTCAAAATTGAAGCTTTTGAGTAAGCACAACTCTGTAAAAATGGCCATTTTGGTCACTCTGAGGGGTTAAAAAGTGGTTATTCAACATGAGGCACGATCCAATTGACATTTTGAATCATTTTTGGTACAGTCCCAAAAATCCATTTTCTGATGAAAAATGATGACTCCGGACCTGTCGAACGATTCCAAAATGGTCAATATGGATGAAATTTTAACATGTAATCTTTTGACTCTTAATGACTGTTGGATGTGAATTATGACTTTTTCAACTAAAATAAGTGTGTTTAAAATCATTTATGCGCCTGAAATTGGTAAAAATAAAGCTTTTGAGTAAGCAAAACTCTGTAAAAATGGCCGTTTTGGTCACTCTGACGGGTTAAAAAGTGGTTATTCAACATGAGGCACGATCCATTTGACATTTTGAATCATTTTTGGTACAGTCCCAAAAATCAATTTTCTGATGAAAAACAATGACTCCGGACCTGTCGAATGTTCCCAAAATGGTCAATATGGATGACATTTTAACATTTAATCTTTTGACTCCAAATGACTGTTGGATGGGAATTATGACTTTTTCAACTAAAATAAGTGTGTTTAAAGTCATTTATGTGCCTGAAATTGGTCAAAATTGAAGCTTTTGAGTAAGCAAAACTCTGTAAAAATGGCAATGTTGGTCACTCTGAGGGGTTAAAAAGTGGTTATTTAACATGAGGCACGATCCATTTGACATTTTGAATCATTTTTGGTACAGTCCCAAAAATCAATTTTCTGATGAAAAACGATGACTCCGGACCTGTCGAACGTTTCCAAAATGGTCAATATGGATGAAATTTTAACATTTAATCTTTTGACTCTAAATGACTGTTGGATGTGAATTATGACTTTTTCAACTAAAATAAGTGTGTTTAAAGTCATTTATGTGCCTGAAATTGGTCAAAATTGTAGCTTTTGAGTAAGCAAAACTCTATAAAAATGGCCATTTTGGTCACTCTGAGGGGTTAAAAAGTGGTTATTCAACATGAGGCACGATCCAATTGACATTTTGAATCATTTTTGGTACAGTCCCAAAAATCCATTTTCTGATGAAAAACGATGACTCCGGACCTGTCGAACGTTCCCAAAATGGTCAATATGGATGAAATTTTAACATTTAATCTTTTGACTCCAAATGACTGTTGGATGTGAATTATGACCTTTTCGACTAAAATAAGTGTGTTTAAAGTCATTTCTGTGCCTGAAATTGGTCAAAATTGAAGCTTTTGAGTAAGCGAAACTCTGTAAAAATGGCAATGTTGGTCACTCTGAGGGGTTAAAAAGTGGTTATTCAACATGAGGCACGATCCATTTGACATTTTGAATCATTTTTGGTACAGTCCCAAAAATCCATTTTCTGATGAAAAACGATGACTCCGGACCTGTCGAACGTTTCCAAAATGGTCAATATGGATGAAATTTTAACATTTAATCTTTTGACTCTAAATGACTGTTGGATGTGAATTATGACTTTTTCAACTAAATCAAGTGTGTTTAAAGTCATTTATGTGCCTGAAATTGGTCAAAATTGAAGCTTTTGAGTAAGCAAAACTCTGTAAAAATGGCCATTTTGGTCACTCTGAGGGGTTAAAAAGTGGTTATTCAACATGAGGCACGATCCAATTGACATTTTGAATCATTTTTGGTACAGTCCCAAAAATCCATTTTCTGATGAAAAACAATGACTCCGGACCTGTCGAACGTTCCCAAAATGGTCAATATGGATGAAATTTTAACATTTAATCTTTTGACTCCAAATGACTTTTGGATGTGAATTATGACCTTTTCGACTAAAATAAGTATGTTTAAAGTCATTTCTGTGCCTGAAATTGGTCAAAATTGAAGCTTTTGAGTAAGCGAAACTCTGTAAAAATGGCAATGCTGGTCACTCTGAGGGGTTAAAAAGTGGTTATTCAACATGAGGCACGATCCATTTGACATTTTGAATCATTTTTGGTACAGTCCCAAAAATCCATTTTCTGATGAAAAACGATGACACCGGACCTGTCGAACGTTCCCAAAATGGTCAATATGGATGAAATTTTAACATTTAATCTTTTGACTCTAAATGACTGTTGGATGTGAATTATGACTTTTTCAACTAAAATAAGTGTGTTTAAAGTCATTTATGTGCCTGAAATTGGTCAAAATTAAAGCTTTTGAATAAGCAAAAACTCTGTAAAAATGGCAATTTTGGTCACTCTGAGGGGTTAAAAAGTGGTTATTCAACATGAGGCACGATCCATTTGACATTTTGAATCATTTTTGGTACAGTCCCAAAAATCCATTTTCTGATGAAAAACGATGACTCCGGACCTGTCGAACGTTCCCAAAATGGTCAATATGGATGAAATTTTAACATTTAATCTTTTGACTCCAAATGACTGTTGGATGGGAATTATGACTTTTTCAACTAAAATAAGTGTGTTTAAAGTCATTTATGTGCCTGAAATTGGTCAAAATTGAAGCTTTTGAGTAAGCAAAACTCTGTAAAAATGGCCATTTTGGTCACTCTGAGGGGTTAAAAAGTGGTTATTCAACATGAGGCACGATCCATTTGACATTTTGAATCATTTTTGGTACAGTCCCAAAAATCCATTTTCTGATGAAAAATGATGACTCCGGACCTGTCGAACGATTCCAAAATGGTCAATATGGATGAAATTTTAACATGTAATCTTTTGACTCTTAATGACTGTTGGATGTGAATTATGACTTTTTCAACTAAAATAAGTGTGTTTAAAATCATTTATGCGCCTGAAATTGGTAAAAATAAAGCTTTTGAGTAAGCAAAACTCTGTAAAAATGGCCGTTTTGGTCACTCTGAGGGGTTAAAAAGTGGTTATTCAACATGAGGCACGATCCATTTGACATTTTGAATCATTTTTGGTACAGTCCCAAAAATCAATTTTCTGATGAAAAACAATGACTCCGGACCTGTCGAATGTTCCCAAAATGGTCAATATGGATGACATTTTAACATTTAATCTTTTGACTCCAAATGACTGTTGGATGGGAATTATGACTTTTTCAACTAAAATAAGTGTGTTTAAAGTCATTTATGTGCCTGAAATTGGTCAAAATTGAAGCTTTTGAGTAAGCAAAACTCTGTAAAAATGGCAATGTTGGTCACTCTGAGGGGTTAAAAAGTGGTTATTTAACATGAGGCACGATCCATTTGACATTTTGAATCATTTTTGGTACAGTCCCAAAAATCAATTTTCTGATGAAAAACGATGACTCCGGACCTGTCGAACGTTTCCAAAATGGTCAATATGGATGAAATTTTAACATTTAATCTTTTGACTCTAAATGGAAAGGGGCGACCACTCGGTCCCCCCGAACGTATGGCAGAGTGCCTCGATCCCCCCGGGAAGACATTTTTGGGCGGAAGGCGCTTCTCGGCTGGTATGCCCGAAGCGGCGTAGCCGGGGCGCGCTTTTTCCCGCCCTTGAGTGGGCTGGCCTAGACACGGACGCCGCCGGCCACGCCCTCGGGGCAGGCAGGGGCGGGTTTACGCCCGCCCTGAAGATGGATAAAAAGAGACGCAAGACCAGAAGACATCCTCTTGTTCCTGTGCTCTGAAGCTGCACCTCCCCGCTGCACGTGAGCTCGAGACGGAACGAAGAGCCAATTTTGAGCGTTTTAATCGTTCTTGTTTGTTTTTCAGTTACTTTGTTGGAGAATGCCGAAGAAGGTTGGAAAGCGTATGAATACCGACCAGATGCTGCGTGTTCTCATGAAGGAGATGTCCGAGCTAAGGAAGCGGGTGGACATGAACGAAGAAAGGGGTCCAAAACGTCCTTTGGCGGGAGCAGCCCCGGGAGGGAAAAACAAGAGGCCCAGGAGGGGGGCAGCGGGAGAAGAGATTCCCGGTCCCAGTGCTCCGCTCGAGGCTCCAATTCCCGTGCCAGGGGAAGGGAATCCAATCACCCCCGTATCCGAGGATGATATGCCGCCCGAGTTGGCAGCACAATTGGCAGCGTGGTTGGGAAAAGGTAACGAGGGCGCCACGGCTGTCGAAGCGCAGGAGCTGATTAAGCAATTGCGTGAGAAGCGGGAAGCAGCCAAGGTGCCCGTACCGGCTGCAGTAGGGGACAAGACACCAGGGACGGTTGCGACCACAGAGGCAGCGTCAGGTGCAGGTAAGCGGCCATTGCCGATCGCGAGGGATGAGTCAACACCCTCTCGGAGAGAAAAGTTGGGGCAACATGTTCCTTTGGCAATTAAGGAAAAGATTTGGGCGGGGGAGTATGTGAACATTTTTTCGTTACTTGTTGATCATTATGAGGTTGAGCATGTAAAGAGTCAGAAGGACCTAATGCACCCGAGTGTTTGGCGCGCAAAAATGGCCGCCTTTAAAGTGAATGAGAATATCGCCAATTGGGGCAATGCCTGGGGAATTTTTACATCAATCCTGGGCGAACATAGGCCTGAGTTGCTTTCCGAGTTCCCAATCTACCAATCACGAATCATGGGGTACTCGACATCGCACCAGGGGAACCATTGGTTTTGTTACGATAATATGTTCAGAAAGGAAAAGGAGCATAATAAAAGTTTAACCTGGGATTGTTATGATGCCTTGACCTGGGATAAAATGAAGGAGTCAGGAATGTTAAAAATGCCGTTGGTAGGAAGTAATGTGGGTGAATCCTCTCGACAATATGCGGGTACGCCCTTTCGATCAGGTTCGGGGTCCGACGATCACTCGAAACCTACCGGCAATACCGGAAGAAAGGGTTTCTGTTTTAATTACAACAGAGGGAAATGTACGAGACCGCAGGGATCGTGTAAATTCAAACATGAATGTAGTGGTTGTGGGTCGTCCCATCCTGAGGTCTCGTGCAGAGCCAGAACGGGTGATAACGGGGGGAGAGGAGGTGCCAAACAGGTCTAATATAGTCCGAGGGGCGCCTTTACCCACTCCCATTGATACCCTGGCAATGATCCCTTGGCTCAGTGATTACCCGGATCGTACTTCTGCTGGGGTGCTGCGAAACGGTTTTTCGTATGGTTTCCGCATCCCGGTAGGGGACTTTCAGGGTGTGGAAAAGTGTAAAAACCAACTTTCCGTCCTGCAACATACAACCGTAGTACAGGAAAAGATCCGAAAAGAGGTGACTCGAGGTCGGGTCGCTGGCCCGTTTAGTGTACCCCCAGTTCACAATTTTGTTTGTTCTCCCTTGGGGGTAGTACCCAAGAAAGACCCTGGAGAGTTCCGACTAATTCATAACTTATCAGCTCCACGAGGTCTTTCCGTAAATGAGGCAATCGATCCAGAAGTGTGTTCGGTGCGGTACGCATCCTTCGATGAGGCCGTAGCCATTTTTAATCGCCTGGGGCCCGGGGCGCTGATGGCGAAGTCAGATATCGAGTCAGCGTTCCGATTGCTCCCGGTACACCCAGACGACCAGCGTCTCCTAGGTTTCATGTTTCAGGGTTATTATTACATGGATAGGTGTATGCCAATGGGGTGTTCTATATCCTGTGCCTATTTCGAGAAATTCAGTTGTTTTCTACAATGGGTTTTCACAAAGAAAACGGGTTTCCAAGATGTAATGCACTACCTTGATGATTTCTTATTTCTTGGAGCGGCTGGGGGTCTTGAATGTGGCCGGGCCTTGGCCGAATTTTGTGTGTTGATGAAACAGTTAGGCGTACCATTGGCGCCGGGTAAAACTGTGGGTCCTACGACTTGCCTCGAGTTTCTGGGGATCGAGTTGGACTCCATTGAGGGGTGTTTCCGTTTGCCAGCCGAGAAAGTGTTGAAGTTCAGGGCTGCGCTGCAACTGTGTATAAATGCATCAAAAGTTACGCTGCAACAATTACAGCGAGTGGTGGGACAGTTGAATTTTGCACTGAGGGTGATACCAATGGCCCGCCCCTTTTCCCGTTCAATTGCCCAAGCGATGGTCGGCCTTAAAGAAGGCCATCATCGCACGAGACTATCGGCCGAGATCCGCCAGGACATGCGTATTTGGTTAGCATTCTTAGCGGATTTCAATGGTAGAATCGTCTGGAATAAACCAGCCGTGTCTTCTGAGGAGCTGGGGCTGTGGACAGATTCGGCGGGAAGCATAGGTTTTGGCGCCATTTTCGGCACAAAATGGTCAGCACAAAGATGGCCGACTTGGTGGCATGAGAAGGGTCTAACGAGTAATATTGCTTTCCTCGAGCTGTTTCCCATCTTGGTGGCCTTGAGAACATGGCCCGATGGGTTCAAAAATCACTCGGTCATATTTTGGTCGGACAATATGACTGTGGTCGAGTGCATAAATAGTCAGGCAGCACGTTGTAAACTGATCTTAAGACTACTTAAAGAAATTGTTTTACTATGTATGCAATTGAACGTGCTATTCAGAGCAAAACACGTGCCAGGGGTGATGAATCAGGCAGCTGACGCACTGTCTCGTTTTCAAATGCAGGCTTTTGCTGGTTTCCTTCCCTCAGCGGACCCGGAGCCGGCACCCTTTACCGAGGCTCTCTGGTCTCTCGGTGCCCCGAACTTCGTCACCTCGTGGGAGAGAGTCTAGCACCAAGGACGAGGAAGGCATATGAAGGGGCGTTTCGGGCCTATTTAGCCTTTTTGGGGAGTGATAGAGAGCGACTTTGGGGTCATGAGGAATGGGTGGTGAATTTCCTGATGTCCTTACGTAAGGCTGGGAAATCGGTGGCTACGGCCCAGAGGCATCGTGCCGCCATTTCCTTTGTTGCCAGAGCACACGCTATCCAAGACCCAACAGCGTCCTTCGTTGTACAGAAGGCGCTGCGTGGGTGGCAACGCCTGGAGGGTCGCAGAGTAGATGAAAGGCGCCCGATAGGTTTGGATAGATTGTCCCAGTTGTTGGCTACACTTCCTGCCACATGTTCATCTCAGTTTGAGGCAGTGCTGTTCCGAGCCGCGTTTACGTTAGCATTTCACGGAGCAATGCGGGTAAGCGAACTAGTGGCAAGGAACAAACTAGATGTGGCGGGGGGTTTGTGCCGGGAACACGTCCAGATCAGGGGAGAAACAATGACTATCTCCTTTGTAAGGTCGAAGACTGACCAGGATGGGATGGGTGACTGCGTCATCATACGCAGGATTCCTGGGTCCTCCATATGTCCGGTAAAGTGTTTAGAGGATTACCTAGCACGAAGGGTGGCATCATGGGGGGGAACTTTGTTAAGACACACGGACGCCACCCCACTGACGAAATTTCAGTTTCAGCGGGTGCTTGCGATGTCTGTTGCCGCTGCGGGCTTGAACCCGGGCGAATTTGGGACCCATTCCTTTCGGATAGGGGCTGCTACTGAAGCTACGGCCAGGGGTCTTAATGTTGAGCAAGTGAAACGAGTGGGGCGTTGGTCCTCCAATTGTTATAAAAGATATGTGCGGTTGCAAATGTTGTGAAGCTGTAATTATGTACTCTGTACTCACGCTTCTTGTTTTTGTTTGGTTTCAGTTACGCAAGCCTACGAGGCGGGGCGGACTATGCAGTCGACCTTACACCGGGCCAGCGGTCTGACATCACCGGCTGTGAAAAAGGAGGTGTGGGTCGTGGGCCACTCATACGTGAGGCGTGCCGCGGACGTATTCAAAGCAGGTGACATGATTCACGTAGCTGGGGAATACGGGTACAGGATGTCCTTCTTCGGAAGGGGCGGTCTCTGTATTGACCAGTTTCAAACATTTTTTGAGGGTTTGTTAGGGCGGACAAGGTCACCGCCGGCTATAGTTATAGTGCATATCGGGGGCAATGATTTGGTCACCATCGGTAGACGACTACTCCTGGAGGCAATGCTTTCCACTGTAAGTTGGTTGGCGAGGAGAGTTCCGGGGTGCACGATTGCTTGGTCCCATTTGATTCCACGAAAGGTGTGGCGGGGGGCTGTCTCTATACCTGCCTTGAATCACTCTGTTAGAAAGCTTAACAATAAAGTGAGTAGGTTGTTCCGTTCCAGGACATTGCATTCTATTTCTCATAGCTGTATTACTGATGACAGGATGTATTCGGGGGATGGTGTGCATTTGTCTTGGGAGGGGAATGAGTTGTTCTTAGGAGACTTTTTAGCATGGTTGAAATCTTTGAAACATGACCTTTAGGTAGGAGTTTTTTGTGGGGGGTCCGGATAGCCGGTCAACTATCCGGCCTGTGGCGGTAAGGTCCTGATCGGTGAGCACTAATTGGAAGATCCCTATGAGTGGGCGTCACCCAACACGGATGGGAGCGCTCGGGGGAGGTGGCCTTTGGCCCCTCAACGGGGAGGCGGTCCCTTCTAAGGATGGGTCGCCGGAAGAAGAGGAAAGGCGGTCAAGGCCCCTTCCTGTGTAGGAGGGGTTACAGCCCCCTCCTGGGGAATTTCCCGGGGCCGGTGACATCTGCGACGGCAGATGCGGTAAGTTGTGTGGGGTTGGGGGGAGGTCTACGATACCTTCTAGATACCTCACACGAGTTTTCGAACGACCTTTAACTGGCGTCGAGTTGATAAGTGCCCCCGTCAAGACAAGGGAAATTGTAGTAGTTGCACGTGAGTACGCCTCAGTGCTGTCGCCCCTCCCAAGTGGGGGGGGGTATGTCTGGTTAGGGATCTTGACACCGGTTACGACCTTGCCGTTGGCCCTTAAACGTTAGGATGTACAATTTCAATATTTCAAGTAAATGTTTTTGTAGGATGTTAGATCGGCTAGGAGAACCTCTGTATTAGAGAATCTGTTAAGGTTAGCCAAACATCGCAGTGTGGTATGAAATTGTACATTAATGTTTAAATGTTCTAATTTTTTGTTTTAATAAATACGGCCGGGAGGGTCACTCCCTCCCACTTCCAAAAACTTCAAGAACCGTTTCCGTTTTCCCTCATTTGGGGATTTGTGTTGAGAGGGGGTGGCGGGTATCTCAGCCATATGGAAAGGGGCGACCACTCGGTCCCCCCGAACGTATGGCAGAGTGCCTCGATCCCCCCGGGAAGACATTTTTGGGCGGAAGGCGCGTCTCGGCTGGTATGCCCGAAGCGGCGTAGCCGGGGCGCGCTTTTTCCCGCCCTTGAGTGGGCTGGCCTAGACACGGACGCCGCCGGCCACGCCCTCGGGGCAGGCAGGGGCGGGTTTACGCCCGCCCTGAAGATGGATAAAAAGAGACGCAAGACCAGAAGACATCCTCTTGTTCCTGTGCTCTGAAGCTGCACCTCCCCGCTGCACGTGAGCTCGAGACGGAACGAAGAGCCAATTTTGACCCACCCACCAGCCCCTGAGGACAGCTAGTTGTTTTAATAAAGTTGATCAGTTATTCTAATTTTGTTTTTCAGGTTGTTTTCGGGTGTGATATTGATATTGAATGTGTAATAAAGATTGGTGTAATGTTACGAGTTGGTGATTAAAGAATGTCGGATTTGAGGTCCATTTGGACACGGTTTTTCGGTCATAGTGGCCAATGTAGTTTCGTTTAGTCAGCACTTGTCGTATTTATTTCGGTCAGGCGGTAGGCGGTAAGGTCATGATCGGTGAGCACTAATTGGAAGATCCCTATGAGTGGGCGTCACCCAACACGGATGGGAGCGCTCGGGGGAGGTGGCCTTTGGCCCCTCAACGGGGAGGCGGTCCCTTCTAAGGATGGGTCGCCGGAAGAAGAGGAAAGGCGGTCAAGGCCCCTTCCTGTGTAGGAGGGGTTACAGCCCCCTCCTGGGGAATTTCCCGGGGCCGGTGACATCTGCGACGGCAGATGCGGTAAGTTGTGTGGGGTTGGGGGGAGGTCTACGATACCTTCTAGATACCTCACACGAGTTTTCGAACGACCTTTAACTGGCGTCGAGTTGATAAGTGCCCCCGTCAAGACAAGGGAAATTGTAGTAGTTGCACGTGAGTACGCCTCAGTGCTGTCGCCCCTCCCAAGTGGGGGGGGGTATGTCTGGTTAGGGATCTTGACACCGGTTACGACCTTGCCGTTGGCCCTTAAACGTTAGGATGTACAATTTCAATATTTCAAGTAAATGTTTTTGTAGGATGTTAGATCGGCTAGGAGAACCTCTGTATTAGAGAATCTGTTAAGGTTAGCCAAACATCGCAGTGTGGTATGAAATTGTACATTAATGTTTAAATGTTCTAATTTTTTGTTTTAATAAATACGGCCGGGAGGGTCACTCCCTCCCACTTCCAAAAACTTCAAGAACCGTTTCCGTTTTCCCTCATTTGGGGATTTGTGTTGAGAGGGGGTGGCGGGTATCTCAGCCATATGACTGTTGGATGTGAATTATGACTTTTTCAACTAAAATAAGTGTGTTTAAAGTCATTTATGTGCCTGAAATTGGTCAAAATTGTAGCTTTTGAGTAAGCAAAACTCTGTAAAAATGGCCATTTTGGTCACTCTGAGGGGTTAAAAAGTGGTTATTCAACATGAGGCACGATCCAATTGACATTTTGAATCATTTTTGGTACAGTCCCAAAAATCCATTTTCTGATGAAAAACGATGACTCCGGACCTGTCGAACGTTCCCAAAATGGTCAATATGGATGAAATTTTAACATTTAATCTTTTGACTCCAAATGACTGTTGGATGTGAATTATGACCTTTTCGACTAAAATAAGTGTGTTTAAAGTCATTTCTGTGCCTGAAATTGGTCAAAATTGAAGCTTTTGAGTAAGCGAAACTCTGTAAATATGGCAATGTTGGTCACTCTGAGGGGTTAAAAAGTGGTTATTCAACATGAGGCACGATCCATTTGACATTTTGAATCATTTTTGGTACAGTCCCAAAAATCCATTTTCTGATGAAAAACGATGACTCCGGACCTGTCGAACGTTTCCAAAATGGTCAATATGGATGAAATTTTAACATTTAATCTTTTGACTCTAAATGACTGTTGGATGTGAATTATGACTTTTTCAACTAAATCAAGTGTGTTTAAAGTCATTTATGTGCCTGAAATTGGTCAAAATTGAAGCTTTTGAGTAAGCAAAACTCTGTAAAAATGGCCATTTTGGTCACTCTGAGGGGTTAAAAAGTGGTTATTCAACATGAGGCACGATCCAATTGACATTTTGAATCATTTTTGGTACAGTCCCAAAAATCCATTTTCTGATGAAAAACAATGACTCCGGACCTGTCGAACGTTCCCAAAATGGTCAATATGGATGAAATTTTAACATTTAATCTTTTGACTCCAAATGACTGTTGGATGTGAATTATGACCTTTTCGACTAAAATAAGTATGTTTAAAGTCATTTCTGTGCCTGAAATTGGTCAAAATTGAAGCTTTTGAGTAAGCGAAACTCTGTAAAAATGGCAATGCTGGTCACTCTGAGGGGTTAAAAAGTGGTTATTCAACATGAGGCACGATCCATTTGACATTTTGAATCATTTTTGGTACAGTCCCAAAAATCCATTTTCTGATGAAAAACGATGACACCGGACCTGTCGAACGTTCCCAAAATGGTCAATATGGATGAAATTTTAACATTTAATCTTTTGACTCTAAATGACTGTTGGATGTGAATTATGACTTTTTCAACTAAAATAAGTGTGTTTAAAGTCATTTATGTGCCTGAAATTGGTCAAAATTAAAGCTTTGAATAAGCAAAAACTCTGTAAAAATGGCAATTTTGGTCACTCTGAGGGGTTAAAAAGTGGTTATTCAACATGAGGCACGATCCATTTGACATTTTGAATCATTTTTGGTACAGTCCCAAAAATCCATTTTCTGATGAAAAACGATGACTCCGGACCTGTCGAACGTTCCCAAAATGGTCAATATGGATGAAATTTTAACATTTAATCTTTTGACTCCAAATGACTGTTGGATGGGAATTATGACTTTTTCAACTAAAATAAGTGTGTTTAAAGTCATTTATGTGCCTGAAATTGGTCAAAATTGAAGCTTTTGAGTAAGCAAAACTCTGTAAAAATGGCCATTTTGGTCACTCTGAGGGGTTAAAAAGTGGTTATTCAACATGAGGCACGATCCATTTGACATTTTGAATCATTTTTGGTACAGTCCTAAAAATCCATTTTCTGATGAAAAACGATGACTCCGGACCTGTCGAACGTTCCCAAAATGGTCAATATGGATGAAATTTTAACATTTGATCTTTAGACTCTAAATGACTGTTGGATGTGAATTATGACTTTTTCAACTAAAATAAGTGTGTTTAAAGTCATTTATGTGCCTGAAATTGGTCAAAATTAAAGCTTTTGAATAAGCAAAAACTCTGTAAAAATGGCAATTTTGGTCACTCTGAGGGGTTAAAAAGTGTTTATTCAACATGAGGCACGATCCATTTGACATTTGGAATCATTTTTGGTACAGTCCCAAAAATCCATTTTCTGATGAAAAACGATGACTCCGGACCTGTCGAACGTTTCCAAAATGGTCAATATGGATGAAATTTTAACATTTAATCTTTTGACTCTAAATGACTGTTGGATGTGAATTATGACTTTTTCAACTAAATCAAGTGTGTTTAAAGTCATTTATGTGCCTGAAATTGGTCAAAATTGAAGCTTTTGAGTAAGCAAAACTCTGTAAAAATGGCCATTTTGGTCACTCTGAGGGGTTAAAAAGTGGTTATTCAGCATGAGGCACGATCCAATTGACATTTTGAATCATTTTTGGTACAGTCCCAAAAATCCATTTTCTGATGAAAAATGATGACTCCGGACCTGTCGAACGATTCCAAAATGAACAATATGGATGAAATTTTAACATGTAATCTTTTGACTCTAAATGACTGTTGGATGTGAATTATGACTTTTTCAACTAAAATAAGTGTGTTTAAAGTCATTTATGTGCCTGAAATTGGTCAAAATTAAAGCTTTTGAATAAGCAAAAACTCTGTAAAAATGGCAATTTTGGTCACTCTGAGGGTTTAAAAAGTGGTTATTCAACATGAGGCACGATCCATTTGACATTTTGAATAATTTTTGGTACAGTCCCAAAAATCCATTTTCTGATGAAAAACAATGACTCCGGACCTGTCGAACGTTCCCAAAATGGTCAATATGGATGAAATTTTAACATTTAATCTTTTGACTCCAAATGACTGTTGGATGGGAATTATGACTTTTTCATCTAAAATAAGTGTGTTTAAAGTCATTTATGTGCCTGAAATTGGTCAAAATTGAAGCTTTTGAGTAAGCAAAACTCTGTAAAAATGGCAATATTGGTCACTCTGAGGGGTTAAAAAGTCGTTATTCAACATGAGGCACGATCCATTTGACATTTTGAATCATTTTTGGTACAGTCCCAAAAATCAATTTTCTGATGAAAAACGATGACTCCGGACCTGTCGAACGTTTCCAAAATGGTCAATATGGATGAAATTTTAACATGTAATCTTTTGACTCTAAATGACTGTTGGATGTGAATTATGACTTTTTCAACTAAATCAAGTGTGTTTAAAATCATTTATGCGCCTGAAATTGGTCAAAATTAAAGCTTTTGAGTAAGCAAAGCTCTGTAAAAATGGCCATTTTGGTCACTCTGAGGGGTTAAAAAGTGGTTATTCAACATGAGGCACGATCCAATTGACATTTTGAATCATTTTTGGTACAGTCCCAAAAATCCATTTTCTGATGAAAAACGATGACTCCGGACCTGTCGAACGATTCCAAAATGGTCAATATGGATGAAATTTTAACATTTAATCTTTTGACTCTAAATGACTGTTCGATGTGAATTATGACTTTTTCAACTAAAATAAGTGTGTTTAAAGTCATTTATGTGCCTGAAATTGGTCAAAATTAAAGCTTTTGAATAAGCAAAAACTCTGTAAAAATGGCAATTTTGGTCACTCTGAGGGGTTAAAAAGTGGTTATTCAACATGAGGCACGATCCATTTGACATTTTGAATCATTTTTGGTACAGTCCCAAAAATCCATTTTCTGATGAAAAACAATGACTCCGGACCTGTCGAACGTTCCCAAAATGGTCAATATGGATGAAATTTTAACATTTAATCTTTTGACTCCAAATGACTGTTGGATGTGAATTATGACTTTTTCAACTAAAATAAGTGTGTTTAGAGTCATTTATGTGCCTGAAATTGGTCAAAATTGTAGCTTTTGAGTAAGCAAAACTCTGTAAAAATGGCCATTTTGGTCACTCTGAGGGGTTAAAAAGTGGTTATTCAACATGAGGCACGATCCAATTGACATTTTGAATCATTTTTGGTACAGTCCCAAAAATCCATTTTCTGATGAAAAACGATGACTCCGGACCTGTCGAACGTTCCCAAAATGGTCAATATGGATGAAATTTTAACATTTAATCTTTTGACTCCAAATGACTGTTGGATGTGAATTATGACCTTTTCGACTAAAATAAGTATGTTTAAAGTCATTTCTGTGCCTGAAATTGGTCAAAATTGAAGCTTTTGAGTAAGCGAAACTCTGTAAAAATGGCAATGTTGGTCACTCTGAGGGGTTAAAAAGTGGTTATTCAACATGAGGCACGATCCATTTGACATTTTGAATCATTTTTGGTACAGTCCCAAAAATCCATTTTCTGATGAAAAAGGATGACTCTGGACCTGTCGAACGTTCCCAAAATGGTCAATATGGATGAAATTTTAACATATAGGGGCAGATTTATGTTAACTGGCGCATCCCGAGGGATGCGCCAGTTAACATGCGCCACAGTGCGCCACAGCTACGCCACCCATGGTGCGCCGCATTTATGATGCGGCGCACCATGGGGCAAAAACGGCACAGATGCGTGACCGCATCTGTGCCGGAAATGTGGCGCATTGCTGGAGTTGCGTCGCAAGCGCGACGCAGCTCCAGCAATGCTCTGGGGGGGCCTATTCTTTCAATGCTGCCTCAAGCCTTACGCCTGCTTCAAGCAGGCGCAGGGTTTTGACGCAGCATTGCCCTGAAAGTGACTGAGTGAAATCTCATAGATTTCACTCAGCCACTTTCAAGAGGCGTTCCTGCGCAGGAACGCCCCCCCTGCGCAGGAACGCCTCCTTATGGCGCAGTGCTGTACAACGTGACGCATCTCCTAGATGCGTCATGTTGTAAATAGGGCGCAGGGATGCGCCACGTTTCCGCACCGTTGCGTCACGCAACGGCGGCGTAAACGTGGCGCAAGCCCTTCATAAATCTGCCCCATAATCTTTTGACTCTAAATGACTGTTGGATGTGAATTATGACTTTTTCAACTAAAATAAGTGTGTTTCAAAGTCATTTATGTGCCTGAAATTGGTCAAAATTAAAGCTTTTGAATAAGCAAAAACTCTGTAAAAATGGCAATTTTGGTCACTCTGAGGGGTTAAAAAGTGGTTATTCAACATGAGGCACGATCCATTTGACAGTTTGAATCATTTTTGGTACAGTCCCAAAAATTCATTTTCTGATGAAAAACGATGACTTCGGACCTGTCGAACGTTTCCAAAATGGTCAATATGGATGAAATTTTAACATTTAATCTTTTGACTCTAAATGACTGTTGGATGTGAATTATGACTTTTTCAACTAAAATAAGTGTGTTTAAAGTCATTTATGTGCCTGAAATTGGTCAAAATTGAAGCTTTTGAGTAAGCGAAACTCTGTAAAAATGGCAATGTTGGTCACTCTGAGGGGTTAAAAAGTGGTTATTCAACATGAGGCACGATCCATTTGACATTTTGAATCATTTTTGGTACAGTCCCAAAAATCAATTTTCTGATGAAAAACGATGACTCCGGACCTGTCGAACGTTCCCAAAATGGTCAATATGGATGAAATTTTAACATTTAATCTTTTGACTCTAAATGACTGTTGGATGTGAATTATGACTTTTTCAACTAAAATAAGTGTGTTTAAAGTCATTTATGTGCCTGAAATTGGTCAAAATTAAAGCTTTTGAATAAGCAAAAACTCTGTAAAAATGGCAATTTTGGTCACTCTGAGGGGTTAAAAAGTGGTTATTCAACACGAGGCACGATCCATTTGACATTTTGAATCATTTTTGGTACAGTCCCAAAAATCCATTTTCTGATGAAAAACGATGACTCCGGACCTGTCGAACGTTCCCAAAATGGTCAATATGGATGAAATTTTAACATTTAATCTTTTGACTCCAAATGACTGTTGGATGGGAATTATGACTTTTTCAACTAAAATAAGTGTGTTTAAAGTCATTTATGTGCCTGAAATTGGTCAAAATTGAAGCTTTTGAGTAAGCAAAACTCTGTAAAAATGGCCATTTTGGTCACTCTGAGGGGTTAAAAAGTGGTTATTCAACATGAGGCACGATCCAATTGACATTTTGAATCATTTTTGGTACAGTCCCAAAAATCCATTTTCTGATGAAAAACGATGACTCCGGACCTGTCGAACGTTACCAAAATGGTCAATATGGATGAAATTTTAACATTTAATCTTTAGATTCTAAATGACTGTTGGATGTGAATTATGACTTTTTCAACTAAAATAAGTGTGTTTAAAGTCATTTATGTGCCTGAAATTGGTCAAAATTAAAGCTTTTGAATAAGCAAAAACTCTGTAAAAATGGCAATTTTGGTCACTCTGAGGGGTTAAAAAGTGGTTATTCAACATGAGGCACGATCCATTTGACATTTTGAATCATTTTTGGTACAGTCCCAAAAATCCATTTTCTGATGAAAAACGATGACTCCGGACCTGTCGAACGTTTCCAAAATGGTCAATATGGATGAAATTTTAACATTTAATCTTTTGACTCTAAATGACTGTTGGATGTGAATTATGACTTTTTCAACTAAATCAAGTGTGTTTAAAGTCATTTATGTGCCTGAAATTGGTCAAAATTGAAGCTTTTGAGTAAGCAAAACTCTGTAAAAATGGCCATTTTGGTCACTCTGAGGGGTTAAAAAGTGGTTATTCAGCATGAGGCACGATCCAATTGACATTTTGAATCATTTTTGGTACAGTCCCAAAAATCCATTTTCTGATGAAAAATGATGACTCCGGACCTGTCGAACGATTCCAAAATGGTCAATATGGATGAAATTTTAACATGTAATCTTTTGACTCTAAATGACTGTTGGATGTGAATTATGACTTTTTCAACTAAAATAAGTGTGTTTAAAGTCATTTATGTGCCTGAAATTGGTCAAAATTAAAGCTTTTGAATAAGCAAAAACTCTGTAAAAATGGCAATTTTGGTCACTCTGAGGGGTTAAAAAGTGGTTATTCAACATGAGGCACGATCCATTTGACATTTTGAATCATTTTTGGTACAGTCCCAAAAATCCATTTTCTGATGAAAAACGATGACTCCGGACCTGTCGAACGTTTCCAAAATGGTCAATATGGATGAAATTTTAACATTTAATCTTTTGACTCTAAATGACTGTTGGATGTGAATTATGACTTTTTCAACTAAATCAAGTGTGTTTAAAGTCATTTATGTGCCTGAAATTGGTCAAAATTGAAGCTTTTGAGTAAGCAAAACTCTGTAAAAATGGCCATTTTGGTCACTCTGAGGGGTTAAAAAGTGGTTATTCAGCATGAGGCACGATCCAATTGACATTTTGAATCATTTTTGGTACAGTCCCAAAAATCCATTTTCTGATGAAAAATGATGACTCCGGACCTGTCGAACGTTCCCAAAATGGTCAATATGGATGAAATTTTAACATTTAATCTTTTGACTCTAAATGACTGTTGGATGTGAATTATGACTTTTTCAACTAAAATAAGTGTGTTTAAAGTCATTTATGTGCCTGAAATTGGTCAAAATTAAAGCTTTTGAATAAGCAAAAACTCTGTAAAAATGGCAATTTTGGTCACTCTGAGGGGTTAAAAAGTGGTTATTCAACACGAGGCACGATCCATTTGACATTTTGAATCATTTTTGGTACAGTCCCAAAAATCCATTTTCTGATGAAAAACGATGACTCCGGACCTGTCGAACGTTCCCAAAATGGTCAATATGGATGAAATTTTAACATTTAATCTTTTGACTCCAAATGACTGTTGGATGGGAATTATGACTTTTTCAACTAAAATAAGTGTGTTTAAAGTCATTTATGTGCCTGAAATTGGTCAAAATTGAAGCTTTTGAGTAAGCAAAACTCTGTAAAAATGGCCATTTTGGTCACTCTGAGGGGTTAAAAAGTGGTTATTCAACATGAGGCACGATCCAATTGACATTTTGAATCATTTTTGGTACAGTCCCAAAAATCCATTTTCTGATGAAAAACGATGACTCCGGACCTGTCGAACGTTACCAAAATGGTCAATATGGATGAAATTTTAACATTTAATCTTTAGATTCTAAATGACTGTTGGATGTGAATTATGACTTTTTCAACTAAAATAAGTGTGTTTAAAGTCATTTATGTGCCTGAAATTGGTCAAAATTAAAGCTTTTGAATAAGCAAAAACTCTGTAAAAATGGCAATTTTGGTCACTCTGAGGGGTTAAAAAGTGGTTATTCAACATGAGGCACGATCCATTTGACATTTTGAATCATTTTTGGTACAGTCCCAAAAATCCATTTTCTGATGAAAAACGATGACTCCGGACCTGTCGAACGTTTCCAAAATGGTCAATATGGATGAAATTTTAACATTTAATCTTTTGACTCTAAATGACTGTTGGATGTGAATTATGACTTTTTCAACTAAATCAAGTGTGTTTAAAGTCATTTATGTGCCTGAAATTGGTCAAAATTGAAGCTTTTGAGTAAGCAAAACTCTGTAAAAATGGCCATTTTGGTCACTCTGAGGGGTTAAAAAGTGGTTATTCAGCATGAGGCACGATCCAATTGACATTTTGAATCATTTTTGGTACAGTCCCAAAAATCCATTTTCTGATGAAAAATGATGACTCCGGACCTGTCGAACGATTCCAAAATGGTCAATATGGATGAAATTTTAACATGTAATCTTTTGACTCTAAATGACTGTTGGATGTGAATTATGACTTTTTCAACTAAAATAAGTGTGTTTAAAGTCATTTATGTGCCTGAAATTGGTCAAAATTAAAGCTTTTGAATAAGCAAAAACTCTGTAAAAATGGCAATTTTGGTCACTCTGAGGGGTTAAAAAGTGGTTATTCAACATGAGGCACGATCCATTTGACATTTTGAATCATTTTTGGTACAGTCCCAAAAATCCATTTTCTGATGAAAAACGATGACTCCGGACCTGTCGAACGTTTCCAAAATGGTCAATATGGATGAAATTTTAACATTTAATCTTTTGACTCTAAATGACTGTTGGATGTGAATTATGACTTTTTCAACTAAATCAAGTGTGTTTAAAGTCATTTATGTGCCTGAAATTGGTCAAAATTGAAGCTTTTGAGTAAGCAAAACTCTGTAAAAATGGCCATTTTGGTCACTCTGAGGGGTTAAAAAGTGGTTATTCAGCATGAGGCACGATCCAATTGACATTTTGAATCATTTTTGGTACAGTCCCAAAAATCCATTTTCTGATGAAAAATGATGACTCCGGACCTGTCGAACGATTCCAAAATGGTCAATATGGATGAAATTTTAACATGTAATCTTTTGACTCTAAATGACTGTTGGATGTGAATTATGACTTTTTCAACTAAAATAAGTGTGTTTCAAAGTCATTTATGTGCCTGAAATTGGTCAAAATTAAAGCTTTTGAATAAGCAAAAACTCTGTAAAAATGGCAATTTTGGTCACTCTGAGGGGTTAAAAAGTGGTTATTCAACATGAGGCACGATCCATTTGACAGTTTGAATCATTTTTGGTACAGTCCCAAAAATTCATTTTCTGATGAAAAACGATGACTTCGGACCTGTCGAACGTTTCCAAAATGGTCAATATGGATGAAATTTTAACATTTAATCTTTTGACTCTAAATGACTGTTGGATGTGAATTATGACTTTTTCAACTAAAATAAGTGTGTTTAAAGTCATTTATGTGCCTGAAATTGGTCAAAATTGAAGCTTTTGAGTAAGCAAAACTCTGTAAAAATGGCCATTTTGGTCACTCTGAGGGGTTAAAAAGTGGTTATTCAACATGAGGCACGATCCAATTGACATTTTGAATCATTTTTGGTACAGTCCCAAAAATCCATTTTCTGATGAAAAACGATGACTCCGGACCTGTCGAACGTTCCCAAAATGGTCAATATGGATGAAATTTTAACATTTAATCTTTTGACTCCAAATGACTGTTGGATGTGAATTATGACCTTTTCGACTAAAATAAGTGTGTTTAAAGTCATTTCTGTGCCTGAAATTGGTCAAAATTGAAGCTTTTGAGTAAGCGAAACTCTGTAAAAATGGCAATGTTGGTCACTCTGAGGGGTTAAAAAGTGGTTATTCAACATGAGGCACGATCCATTTGACATTTTGAATCATTTTTGGTACAGTCCCAAAAATCAATTTTCTGATGAAAAACGATGACTCCGGACCTGTCGAACGTTCCCAAAATGGTCAATATGGATGAAATTTTAACATTTAATCTTTTGACTCTAAATGACTGTTGGATGTGAATTATGACTTTTTCAACTAAAATAAGTGTGTTTAAAGTCATTTATGTGCCTGAAATTGGTCAAAATTAAAGCTTTTGAATAAGCAAAAACTCTGTAAAAATGGCAATTTTGGTCACTCTGAGGGGTTAAAAAGTGGTTATTCAACACGAGGCACGATCCATTTGACATTTTGAATCATTTTTGGTACAGTCCCAAAAATCCATTTTCTGATGAAAAACGATGACTCCGGACCTGTCGAACGTTCCCAAAATGGTCAATATGGATGAAATTTTAACATTTAATCTTTTGACTCCAAATGACTGTTGGATGGGAATTATGACTTTTTCAACTAAAATAAGTGTGTTTAAAGTCATTTATGTGCCTGAAATTGGTCAAAATTGAAGCTTTTGAGTAAGCAAAACTCTGTAAAAATGGCCATTTTGGTCACTCTGAGGGGTTAAAAAGTGGTTATTCAACATGAGGCACGATCCAATTGACATTTTGAATCATTTTTGGTACAGTCCCAAAAATCCATTTTCTGATGAAAAACGATGACTCCGGACCTGTCGAACGTTACCAAAATGGTCAATATGGATGAAATTTTAACATTTAATCTTTAGATTCTAAATGACTGTTGGATGTGAATTATGACTTTTTCAACTAAAATAAGTGTGTTTAAAGTCATTTATGTGCCTGAAATTGGTCAAAATTAAAGCTTTTGAATAAGCAAAAACTCTGTAAAAATGGCAATTTTGGTCACTCTGAGGGGTTAAAAAGTGGTTATTCAACATGAGGCACGATCCATTTGACATTTTGAATCATTTTTGGTACAGTCCCAAAAATCCATTTTCTGATGAAAAACGATGACTCCGGACCTGTCGAACGTTTCCAAAATGGTCAATATGGATGAAATTTTAACATTTAATCTTTTGACTCTAAATGACTGTTGGATGTGAATTATGACTTTTTCAACTAAATCAAGTGTGTTTAAAGTCATTTATGTGCCTGAAATTGGTCAAAATTGAAGCTTTTGAGTAAGCAAAACTCTGTAAAAATGGCCATTTTGGTCACTCTGAGGGGTTAAAAAGTGGTTATTCAGCATGAGGCACGATCCAATTGACATTTTGAATCATTTTTGGTACAGTCCCAAAAATCCATTTTCTGATGAAAAATGATGACTCCGGACCTGTCGAACGATTCCAAAATGGTCAATATGGATGAAATTTTAACATGTAATCTTTTGACTCTAAATGACTGTTGGATGTGAATTATGACTTTTTCAACTAAAATAAGTGTGTTTAAAATCATTTATGCGCCTGAAATTGGTCAAAATTAAAGCTTTTGAGTAAGCAAAACTCTGTAAAAATGGCCATTTTGGTCACTCTGAGGGGTTAAAAAGTGGTTATTCAACATGAGGCACGATCCAATTGACATTTTGAATCATTTTTGGTACAGTCCCAAAAATCCATTTTCTGATGAAAAACGATGACTCCGGACCTGTCGAACGATTCCAAAATGGTCAATATGGATGAAATTTTAACATTTAATCTTTTGACTCTAAATGACTGTTGGATGTGAATTATGACTTTTTCAACTAAAATAAGTGTGTTTAAAGTCATTTATGTGCCTGAAATTGGTCAAAATTAAAGCTTTTGAATAAGCAAAAACTCTGTAAAAATGGCAATTTTGGTCACTCTGAGGGTTTAAAAAGTGGTTATTCAACATGAGGCACGATCCATTTGACATTTTGAATAATTTTTGGTACAGTCCCAAAAATCCATTTTCTGATGAAAAACAATGACTCCGGACCTGTCGAACGTTCCCAAAATGGTCAATATGGATGAAATTTTAACATTTAATCTTTTGACTCCAAATGACTGTTGGATGGGAATTATGACTTTTTCATCTAAAATAAGTGTGTTTAAAGTCATTTATGTGCCTGAAATTGGTCAAAATTGAAGCTTTTGAGTAAGCAAAACTCTGTAAAAATGGCAATATTGGTCACTCTGAGGGGTTAAAAAGTCGTTATTCAACATGAGGCACGATCCATTTGACATTTTGAATCATTTTTGGTACAGTCCCAAAAATCAATTTTCTGATGAAAAACGATGACTCCGGACCTGTCGAACGTTTCCAAAATGGTCAATATGGATGAAATTTTAACATGTAATCTTTTGACTCTAAATGACTGTTGGATGTGAATTATGACTTTTTCAACTAAATCAAGTGTGTTTAAAATCATTTATGCGCCTGAAATTGGTCAAAATTAAAGCTTTTGAGTAAGCAAAGCTCTGTAAAAATGGCCATTTTGGTCACTCTGAGGGGTTAAAAAGTGGTTATTCAACATGAGGCACGATCCAATTGACATTTTGAATCATTTTTGGTACAGTCCCAAAAATCAATTTTCTGATGAAAAACGATGACTCCGGACCTGTCGAACGTTTCCAAAATGGTCAATATGGATGACATTTTAACATGTAATCTTTTGACTCTAAATGACTGTTGGATGTGAATTATGACTTTTTCAACTAAATCAAGTGTGTTTAAAATCATTTATGCGCCTGAAATTGGTCAAAATTAAAGCTTTTGAGTAAGCAAAGCTCTGTAAAAATGGCCATTTTGGTCACTCTGAGGGGTTAAAAAGTGGTTATTCAACATGAGGCACGATCCAATTGACATTTTGAATCATTTTTGGTACAGTCCCAAAAATCAATTTTCTGATGAAAAACGATGACTCCGGACCTGTCGAACGTTTCCAAAATGGTCAATATGGATGACATTTTAACATGTAATCTTTTGACTCTAAATGACTGTTGGATGTGAATTATGACTTTTTCAACTAAATCAAGTGTGTTTAAAATCATTTATGCGCCTGAAATTGGTCAAAATTAAAGCTTTTGGGTAAGCAAAGCTCTGTAAAAATGGCCATTTTGGTCACTCTGAGGGGTTAAAAAGTGGTTATTCAACATGAGGCACGATCCAATTGACATTTTGAATCATTTTTGGTAGAGTCCCAAAAATCCATTTTCTGATGAAAAACGATGACTCCGGACCTGTCGAACGATTCCAAAATGGTAAATATGGATGAAATTTTAACATTTAATCTTTTGACTCTAAATGACTGTTGGATGTGAATTATGACTTTTTCAACTAAAATAAGTGTGTTTAAAGTCATTTATGTGCCTGAAATTGGTCAAAATTAAAGCTTTTGAATAAGCAAAAACTCTGTAAAAATGGCAATTTTGGTCACTCTGAGGGGTTAAAAAGTGGTTATTCAACATGAGGCACGATCCATTTGACATTTTGAATAATTTTTGGTACAGTCCCAAAAATCCATTTTCTGATGAAAAACGATGACTCCGGACCTGTCGAACGATTCCAAAATGGTCAATATGGATGAAATTTTAACATTTAATCTTTTGACTCTAAATGACTGTTCGATGTGAATTATGACTTTTTCAACTAAAATAAGTGTGTTTAAAGTCATTTATGTGCCTGAAATTGGTCAAAATTAAAGCTTTTGAATGAGCAAAAACTCTGTAAAAATGGCAATTTTGGTCACTCTGAGGGGTTAAAAAGTGGTTATTCAACATGAGGCACGATCCATTTGACATTTTGAATCATTTTTGGTACAGTCCCAAAAATCCATTTTCTGATGAAAAACAATGACTCCGGACCTGTCGAACGTTCCCAAAATGGTCAATATGGATGAAATTTTAACATTTAATCTTTTGACTCCAAATGACTGTTGGATGTGAATTATGACTTTTTCAACTAAAATAAGTGTGTTTAGAGTCATTTATGTGCCTGAAATTGGTCAAAATTGTAGCTTTTGAGTAAGCAAAACTCTGTAAAAATGGCCATTTTGGTCACTCTGAGGGGTTAAAAAGTGGTTATTCAACATGAGGCACGATCCAATTGACATTTTGAATCATTTTTGGTACAGTCCCAAAAATCCATTTTCTGATGAAAAACGATGACTCCGGACCTGTCGAACGTTCCCAAAATGGTCAATATGGATGAAATTTTAACATTTAATCTTTTGACTCCAAATGACTGTTGGATGTGAATTATGACCTTTTCGACTAAAATAAGTGTGTTTAAAGTCATTTCTGTGCCTGAAATTGGTCAAAATTGAAGCTTTTGAGTAAGCGAAACTCTGTAAAAATGGCAATGTTGGTCACTCTGAGGGGTTAAAAAGTGGTTATTCAACATGAGGCACGATCCATTTGACATTTTGAATCATTTTTGGTACAGTCCCAAAAATCCATTTTCTGATGAAAAAGGATGACTCTGGACCTGTCGAACGTTCCCAAAATGGTCAATATGGATGAAATTTTAACATATAGGGGCAGATTTATGTTAACTGGCGCATCCCGAGGGATGCGCCAGTTAACATGCGCCACAGTGCGCCACAGCTACGCCACCCATGCTGCGCCGCATTTATGATGCGGCGCACCATGGGGCAAAAACGGCACAGATGCGTGACCGCATCTGTGCCGGAAATGTGGCGCATTGCTGGAGTTGCGTCGCAAGCGCGACGCAGCTCCAGCAATGCTCTGGGGGGGCCTATTCTTTCAATGCTGCCTCAAGCCTTACGCCTGCTTCAAGCAGGCGCAGGGTTTTGACGCAGCATTGCCCTGAAAGTGACTGAGTGAAATCTCATAGATTTCACTCAGCCACTTTCAAGAGGCGTTCCTGCGCAGGAACGCCCCCCCTGCGCAGGAACGCCTCCTTATGGCGCAGTGCTGTACAACGTGACGCATCTCCTAGATGCGTCATGTTGTAAATAGGGCGCAGGGATGCGCCACGTTTCCGCACCGTTGCGTCACGCAACGGCGGCGTAAACGTGGCGCAAGCCCTTCATAAATCTGCCCCATAATCTTTTGACTCTAAATGACTGTTGGATGTGAATTATGACTTTTTCAACTAAAATAAGTGTGTTTAAAGTCATTTATGTGCCTGAAATTGGTCAAAATTGAAGCTTTTGAGTAAGCAAAACTCTGTAAAAATGGCCATTTTGGTCACTCTGAGGGGTTAAAAAGTGGTTATTCAACATGAGGCACGATCCAATTGACATTTTGAATCATTTTTGGTACAGTCCCAAAAATCCATTTTCTGATGAAAAACGATGACTCCGGACCTGTCGAACGTTCCCAAAATGGTCAATATGGATGAAATTTTAACATTTAATCTTTTGACTCCAAATGACTGTTGGATGTGAATTATGACCTTTTCGACTAAAATAAGTGTGTTTAAAGTCATTTCTGTGCCTGAAATTGGTCAAAATTGAAGCTTTTGAGTAAGCGAAACTCTGTAAAAATGGCAATGTTGGTCACTCTGAGGGGTTAAAAAGTGGTTATTCAACATGAGGCACGATCCATTTGACATTTTGAATCATTTTTGGTACAGTCCCAAAAATCAATTTTCTGATGAAAAACGATGACTCCGGACCTGTCGAACGTTCCCAAAATGGTCAATATGGATGAAATTTTAACATTTAATCTTTTGACTCTAAATGACTGTTGGATGTGAATTATGACTTTTTCAACTAAAATAAGTGTGTTTAAAGTCATTTATGTGCCTGAAATTGGTCAAAATTAAAGCTTTTGAATAAGCAAAAACTCTGTAAAAATGGCAATTTTGGTCACTCTGAGGGGTTAAAAAGTGGTTATTCAACACGAGGCACGATCCATTTGACATTTTGAATCATTTTTGGTACAGTCCCAAAAATCCATTTTCTGATGAAAAACGATGACTCCGGACCTGTCGAACGTTCCCAAAATGGTCAATATGGATGAAATTTTAACATTTAATCTTTTGACTCCAAATGACTGTTGGATGGGAATTATGACTTTTTCAACTAAAATAAGTGTGTTTAAAGTCATTTATGTGCCTGAAATTGGTCAAAATTGAAGCTTTTGAGTAAGCAAAACTCTGTAAAAATGGCCATTTTGGTCACTCTGAGGGGTTAAAAAGTGGTTATTCAACATGAGGCACGATCCAATTGACATTTTGAATCATTTTTGGTACAGTCCCAAAAATCCATTTTCTGATGAAAAACGATGACTCCGGACCTGTCGAACGTTACCAAAATGGTCAATATGGATGAAATTTTAACATTTAATCTTTAGATTCTAAATGACTGTTGGATGTGAATTATGACTTTTTCAACTAAAATAAGTGTGTTTAAAGTCATTTATGTGCCTGAAATTGGTCAAAATTAAAGCTTTTGAATAAGCAAAAACTCTGTAAAAATGGCAATTTTGGTCACTCTGAGGGGTTAAAAAGTGGTTATTCAACATGAGGCACGATCCATTTGACATTTTGAATCATTTTTGGTACAGTCCCAAAAATCAATTTTCTGATGAAAAACGATGACTCCGGACCTGTCGAACGTTTCCAAAATGGTCAATATGGATGAAATTTTAACATTTAATCTTTTGACTCTAAATGACTGTTGGATGTGAATTATGACTTTTTCAACGAAATCAAGTGTGTTTAAAGTCATTTATGTGCCTGAAATTGGTCAAAATTGAAGCTTTTGAGTAAGCAAAACTCTGTAAAAATTGCCATTTTGGTCACTCTGAGGAGTTAAAAAGTGGTTATTCAACATGAGGCACGATCCAATTGACATTTTGAATCATTTTTGGTACAGTCCCAAAAATTCATTTTCTGATGAAAAACGATGACTCCTGACCTGTCGAACGATTCCAAAATGGTCAATATGGATGAAATTTTAACATGTAATCTTTTGACTCTAAATGACTGTTGGATGTGAATTATGACTTTTTCAACTAAAATAAGTGTGTTTAAAATCATTTATGCGCCTGAAATTGGTCAAAATTAAAGCTTTTGAGTAAGCAAAACTCTGTAAAAATGGCCATTTTGGTCACTCTTAGGGGTTAAAAAGTGGTTATTCAACATGAGGCATGATCCAATTGACATTTTGAATCATTTTTGGTACAGTCCCAAAAATCCATTTTCTGATGAAAAACGATGACTCCGGACCTGTCGAACGATTCCAAAATGGTCAATATGGATGAAATTTTAACATTTAATCTTTTGACTCTAAATGACTGTTGGATGTGAATTATGACTTTTTCAACTAAAATAAGTGTGTTTAAAGTCATTTATGTGCCTGAAATTGGTCAAAATTGAAGCTTTTGAATAAGCAAAACTCTGTAAAAATAACAATGTTGGTCACTCTGAGGGGTTAAAAAGTGGTTATTCAACATGAGGCACGATCCATTTGACATTTTGAATCATTTTTGGTACAGTCCCAAAAATCCATTTTCTGATGAAAAACGATGACTCCGGACCTGTCGAACGTTCCCAAAATGGTCAATATGGATGAAATTTTAACATTTAATCTTTTGACTCCAAATGACTGTTGGATGGGAATTATGACTTTTTCAACTAAAATAAGTGTGTTTAAAGTCATTTATGTGCCTGAAATTGGTCAAAATTAAAGCTTTTGAATAAGCAAAAACTCTGTAAAAATGGCAATTTTGGTCACTCTGAGGGGTTAAAAAGTGGTTATTCAACATGAGGCACGATCCATTTGACATTTTGAATCATTTTTGGTACAGTCCCAAAAATCCATTTTCTGATGAAAAACGATGACTCCGGACCTGTCGAACGTTCCCAAAATGGTCAATATGGATGAAATTTTAACATTTAATCTTTTGACTCCAAATGACTGTTGGATGGGAATTATGACTTTTTCAACTAAAATAAGTGTGTTTAAAGTCATTTATGTGCCTGAAATTGGTCAAAATTGAAGCTTTTGAGTAAGCAAAACTCTGTAAAAATGGCAATGTTGGTCACTCTGAGGGGTTAAAAAGTGGTTATTCAACATGAGGCACGATCCATTTGACATTTTGAATCATTTTTGGTACAGTCCCAAAAATCAATTTTCTGATGAAAAACGATGACTCCGGACCTGTCGAACGTTTCCAAAATGGTCAATATGGATGAAATTTTAACATTTAATCTTTTGACTCTAAATGACTGTTGGATGTGAATTATGACTTTTTCAACTAAAATAAGTGTGTTTAAAGTCATTTATGTGCCTGAAATTGGTCAAAATTGAAGCTTTTGAGTAAGCAAAACTCTGTAAAAATGGCCATTTTGGTCACTCTGAGGGGTTAAAAAGTGGTTATTCAACATGAGGCACGATCCATTTGACATTTTGAATCATTTTTGGTACAGTCCCAAAAATCCATTTTCTGATGAAAAACGATGACTCCGGACCTGTCGAACGTTCCCAAAATGGTCAATATGGATGAAATTTTAACATTTAATCTTTTGACTCCAAATGACTGTTGGATGGGAATTATGACTTTTTCAACTAAAATAAGTGTGTTTAAAGTCATTTATGTGCCTGAAATTGGTCAAAATTGAAGCTTTTGAGTAAGCAAAACTCTGTAAAAATGGCCATTTTGGTCACTCTGAGGGGTTAAAAAGTGGTTATTCAACATGAGGCACGATCCATTTGACATTTTGAATCATTTTTGGTACAGTCCCAAAAATCAATTTTCTGATGAAAAACGATGACTCCGGACCTGTCGAACGTTCCCAAAATGGTCAATATGGATGAAATTTTAACATTTAATCTTTAGACTCTAAATGACTGTTGGATGTGAATTATGACTTTTTCAACTAAAATAAGTGTGTTTAAAGTCATTTATGTGCCTGAAATTGGTCAAAATTGAAGCTTTTGAGTAAGCAAAACTCTGTAAAAATGGCCATTTTGGTCACTCTGAGGGGTTAAAAAGTGGTTATTCAACATGAGGCACGATCCAATTGACATTTTGAATCATTTTTGGTACAGTCCCAAAAATCCATTTTCTGATGAAAAATGATGACTCCGGACCTGTTGAACGATTCCAAAATGGTCAATATGGATGAAATGTTAACATGTAATCTTTTGACTCTTAATGACTGTTGGATGTGAATTATGACTTTTTCAAGTAAAATAAGTGTGTTTAAAATCATTTATGCGCCTGAAATTGGTCAAAATTAAAGCTTTTGAGTACGCAAAACTCTGTAAAATGGCCATTTTGGTCACTCTGAGGGGTTAAAAAGTGGTTATTCAACATGAGGCACGATCCATTTGACATTTTGAATCATTTTTGGTACAGTCCCAAAAATCCATTTTCTGATGAAAAACAATGACTCCGGACCTGTCGAACGTTCCCAAAATGGTCAATATGGATGAAATTTTAACATTTAATCTTTTGACTCCAAATGACTGTTGGATGGGAATTATGACTTTTTCAACTAAAATAAGTGTGTTTAAAGTCATTTATGTGCCTGAAATTGGTCAAAATTGTAGCTTTTGAGTAAGCAAAACTCTGTAAAAATGGCCATTTTGGTCACTCTGAGGGGTTAAAAAGTGGTTATTCAACATGAGGCACGATCCAATTGACATTTTGAATCATTTTTGGTACAGTCCCAAAAATCCATTTTCTGATGAAAAACGATTACTCCGGACCTGTCGAACGATTCCAAAATGGTCAATATGGATGAAATTTTAACATGTAATCTTTTGACTCTAAATGACTGTTGGATGTGAATTATGACTTTTTCAACTAAAATAAGTGTGTTTAAAATCATTTATGCGCCTGAAATTGGTCAAAATTAAAGCTTTTGAGTAAGCAAAACTCTGTAAAAATGGCCATTTTGGTCACTCTGAGGGGTTAAAAAGTGGTTATTCAACATGAGGCACGATCCAATTGACATTTTGAATCATTTTTGGTACAGTCCCAAAAATCAATTTTCTGATGAAAAACGATGACTCCGGACCTGTCGAACGATTCCAAAATGGTCAATATGGATGAAATTTCAACATTTAATCTTTTGACTCTAAATGACTGTTGGATGTGAATTATGACTTTTTCAACTAAAATAAGTGTGTTTAAAGTCATTTATGTGCCTGAAATTGGTCAAAATTAAAGCTTTTGAATAAGCAAAAACTCTGTAAAAATGGCAATTTTGGTCACTCTGAGGGGTTAAAAAGTGGTTATTCAACATGAGGCACGATCCATTTGACATTTTGAATCATTTTTGGTACAGTCCCAAAAATCCATTTTCTGATGAAAAACGATGACTCCGGACCTGTCGAACGTTCCCAAAATGGTCAATATGGATGAAATTTTAACATTTAATCTTTTGACTCCAAATGACTGTTGGATGGGAATTATGACTTTTTCATCTAAAATAAGTGTGTTTAAAGTCATTTATGTGCCTGAAATTGGTCAAAATTGAAGCTTTTGAGTAAGCAAAACTCTGTAAAAATGGCAATATTGGTCACTCTGAGGGGTTAAAAAGTCGTTATTCAACATGAGGCACGATCCATTTGACATTTTGAATCATTTTTGGTACAGTCCCAAAAATTCATTTTCTGATGAAAAACGATGACTTCGGACCTGTCGAACGTTTCCAAAATGGTCAATATGGATGAAATTTTAACATTTAATCTTTTGACTCTAAATGACTGTTGGATGTGAATTATGACTTTTTCAACTAAAATAAGTGTGTTTAAAGTCATTTATGTGCCTGAAATTGGTCAAAATTAAAGCTTTTGAGTAAGCAAAGCTCTGTAAAAATGGCCATTTTGGTC
This sequence comes from Lissotriton vulgaris, assembly GCF_964263255.1. Lineage (NCBI taxonomy): Eukaryota > Metazoa > Chordata > Amphibia > Caudata > Salamandridae > Lissotriton > Lissotriton vulgaris. The sequence continues at coordinate 214,101 of NW_028243664.1, forward strand.
ACTCTGAGGGGTTAAAAAGTGGTTATTCAACATGAGGCACGATCCAATTGACATTTTGAATCATTTTTGGTACAGTCCCAAAAATCCATTTTCTGATGAAAAACGATGACTCCGGACCTGTCGAACGTTCCCAAAATGGTCAATATGGATGAAATTTTAACATTTAATCTTTTGACTCCAAATGACTGTTGGATGTGAATTATGACCTTTTCGACTAAAATAAGTGTGTTTAAAGTCATTTCTGTGCCTGAAATTGGTCAAAATTGAAGCTTTTGAGTAAGCGAAACTCTGTAAAAATGGCAATGTTGGTCACTCTGAGGGGTTAAAAAGTGGTTATTCAACATGAGGCACGATCCATTTGACATTTTGAATCATTTTTGGTACAGTCCCAAAAATCAATTTTCTGATGAAAAACGATGACTCCGGACCTGTCGAACGTTCCCAAAATGGTCAATATGGATGAAATTTTAACATTTAATCTTTTGACTCTAAATGACTGTTGGATGTGAATTATGACTTTTTCAACTAAAATAAGTGTGTTTAAAGTCATTTATGTGCCTGAAATTGGTCAAAATTAAAGCTTTTGAATAAGCAAAAACTCTGTAAAAATGGCAATTTTGGTCACTCTGAGGGGTTAAAAAGTGGTTATTCAACACGAGGCACGATCCATTTGACATTTTGAATCATTTTTGGTACAGTCCCAAAAATCCATTTTCTGATGAAAAACGATGACTCCGGACCTGTCGAACGTTCCCAAAATGGTCAATATGGATGAAATTTTAACATTTAATCTTTTGACTCCAAATGACTGTTGGATGGGAATTATGACTTTTTCAACTAAAATAAGTGTGTTTAAAGTCATTTATGTGCCTGAAATTGGTCAAAATTGAAGCTTTTGAGTAAGCAAAACTCTGTAAAAATGGCCATTTTGGTCACTCTGAGGGGTTAAAAAGTGGCTATTCAACATGAGGCACGATCCAATTGACATTTTGAATCATTTTTGGTACAGTCCCAAAAATCCATTTTCTGATGAAAAACGATGACTCCGGACCTGTCGAACGTTACCAAAATGGTCAATATGGATGAAATTTTAACATTTAATCTTTAGATTCTAAATGACTGTTGGATGTGAATTATGACTTTTTCAACTAAAATAAGTGTGTTTAAAGTCATTTATGTGCCTGAAATTGGTCAAAATTAAAGCTTTTGAATAAGCAAAAACTCTGTAAAAATGGCAATTTTGGTCACTCTGAGGGGTTAAAAAGTGGTTATTCAACATGAGGCACGATCCATTTGACATTTTGAATCATTTTTGGTACAGTCCCAAAAATCAATTTTCTGATGAAAAACGATGACTCCGGACCTGTCGAACGTTTCCAAAATGGTCAATATGGATGAAATTTTAACATTTAATCTTTTGACTCTAAATGACTGTTGGATGTGAATTATGACTTTTTCAACGAAATCAAGTGTGTTTAAAGTCATTTATGTGCCTGAAATTGGTCAAAATTGAAGCTTTTGAGTAAGCAAAACTCTGTAAAAATTGCCATTTTGGTCACTCTGAGGAGTTAAAAAGTGGTTATTCAACATGAGGCACGATCCAATTGACATTTTGAATCATTTTTGGTACAGTCCCAAAAATTCATTTTCTGATGAAAAACGATGACTCCTGACCTGTCGAACGATTCCAAAATGGTCAATATGGATGAAATTTTAACATGTAATCTTTTGACTCTAAATGACTGTTGGATGTGAATTATGACTTTTTCAACTAAAATAAGTGTGTTTAAAATCATTTATGCGCCTGAAATTGGTCAAAATTAAAGCTTTTGAGTAAGCAAAACTCTGTAAAAATGGCCATTTTGGTCACTCTTAGGGGTTAAAAAGTGGTTATTCAACATGAGGCATGATCCAATTGACATTTTGAATCATTTTTGGTACAGTCCCAAAAATCCATTTTCTGATGAAAAACGACGACTCCGGACCTGTCGAACGATTCCAAAATGGTCAATATGGATGAAATTTTAACATTTAATCTTTTGACTCTAAATGACTGTTGGATGTGAATTATGACTTTTTCAACTAAAATAAGTGTGTTTAAAGTCATTTATGTGCCTGAAATTGGTCAAAATTGAAGCTTTTGAATAAGCAAAACTCTGTAAAAATAACAATGTTGGTCACTCTGAGGGGTTAAAAAGTGGTTATTCAACATGAGGCACGATCCATTTGACATTTTGAATAATTTTTGGTACAGTCCCAAAAATCCATTTTCTGATGAAAAACGATGACTCCGGACCTGTCGAACGTTCCCAAAATGGTCAATATGGATGAAATTTTAACATTTAATCTTTTGACTCCAAATGACTGTTGGATGGGAATTATGACTTTTTCAACTAAAATAAGTGTGTTTAAAGTCATTTATGTGCCTGAAATTGGTCAAAATTAAAGCTTTTGAATAAGCAAAAACTCTGTAAAAATGGCAATTTTGGTCACTCTGAGGGGTTAAAAAGTGGTTATTCAACATGAGGCACGATCCATTTGACATTTTGAATCATTTTTGGTACAGTCCCAAAAATCCATTTTCTGATGAAAAACGATGACTCCGGACCTGTCGAACGTTCCCAAAATGGTCAATATGGATGAAATTTTAACATTTAATCTTTTGACTCCAAATGACTGTTGGATGGGAATTATGACTTTTTCAACTAAAATAAGTGTGTTTAAAGTCATTTATGTGCCTGAAATTGGTCAAAATTGAAGCTTTTGAGTAAGCAAAACTCTGTAAAAATGGCAATGTTGGTCACTCTGAGGGGTTAAAAAGTGGTTATTCAACATGAGGCACGATCCATTTGACATTTTGAATCATTTTTGGTACAGTCCCAAAAATCAATTTTCTGATGAAAAACGATGACTCCGGACCTGTCGAACGTTTCCAAAATGGTCAATATGGATGAAATTTTAACATTTAATCTTTTGACTCTAAATGACTGTTGGATGTGAATTATGACTTTTTCAACTAAAATAAGTGTGTTTAAAGTCATTTATGTGCCTGAAATTGGTCAAAATTGAAGCTTTTGAGTAAGCAAAACTCTGTAAAAATGGCCATTTTGGTCACTCTGAGGGGTTAAAAAGTGGTTATTCAACATGAGGCACGATCCATTTGACATTTTGAATCATTTTTGGTACAGTCCCAAAAATCCATTTTCTGATGAAAAACGATGACTCCGGACCTGTCGAACGTTCCCAAAATGGTCAATATGGATGAAATTTTAACATTTAATCTTTTGACTCCAAATGACTGTTGGATGGGAATTATGACTTTTTCAACTAAAATAAGTGTGTTTAAAGTCATTTATGTGCCTGAAATTGGTCAAAATTGAAGCTTTTGAGTAAGCAAAACTCTGTAAAAATGGCCATTTTGGTCACTCTGAGGGGTTAAAAAGTGGTTATTCAACATGAGGCACGATCCATTTGACATTTTGAATCATTTTTGGTACAGTCCCAAAAATCAATTTTCTGATGAAAAACGATGACTCCGGACCTGTCGAACGTTCCCAAAATGGTCAATATGGATGAAATTTTAACATTTAATCTTTAGACTCTAAATGACTGTTGGATGTGAATTATGACTTTTTCAACTAAAATAAGTGTGTTTAAAGTCATTTATGTGCCTGAAATTGGTCAAAATTGAAGCTTTTGAGTAAGCAAAACTCTGTAAAAATGGCCATTTTGGTCACTCTGAGGGGTTAAAAAGTGGTTATTCAACATGAGGCACGATCCAATTGACATTTTGAATCATTTTTGGTACAGTCCCAAAAATCCATTTTCTGATGAAAAATGATGACTCCGGACCTGTCGAACGATTCCAAAATGGTCAATATGGATGAAATGTTAACATGTAATCTTTTGACTCTTAATGACTGTTGGATGTGAATTATGACTTTTTCAAGTAAAATAAGTGTGTTTAAAATCATTTATGCGCCTGAAATTGGTCAAAATTAAAGCTTTTGAGTACGCAAAACTCTGTAAAATGGCCATTTTGGTCACTCTGAGGGGTTAAAAAGTGGTTATTCAACATGAGGCACGATCCATTTGACATTTTGAATCATTTTTGGTACAGTCCCAAAAATCCATTTTCTGATGAAAAACAATGACTCCGGACCTGTCGAACGTTCCCAAAATGGTCAATATGGATGAAATTTTAACATTTAATCTTTTGACTCCAAATGACTGTTGGATGGGAATTATGACTTTTTCAACTAAAATAAGTGTGTTTAAAGTCATTTATGTGCCTGAAATTGGTCAAAATTGTAGCTTTTGAGTAAGCAAAACTCTGTAAAAATGGCCATTTTGGTCACTCTGAGGGGTTAAAAAGTGGTTATTCAACATGAGGCACGATCCAATTGACATTTTGAATCATTTTTGGTACAGTCCCAAAAATCCATTTTCTGATGAAAAACGATTACTCCGGACCTGTCGAACGATTCCAAAATGGTCAATATGGATGAAATTTTAACATGTAATCTTTTGACTCTAAATGACTGTTGGATGTGAATTATGACTTTTTCAACTAAAATAAGTGTGTTTAAAGTCATTTATGTGCCTGAAATTGGTCAAAATTAAAGCTTTTGAATAAGCAAAAACTCTGTAAAAATGGCAATTTTGGTCACTCTGAGGGGTTAAAAAGTGGTTATTCAACATGAGGCACGATCCATTTGACATTTTGAATCATTTTTGGTACAGTCCCAAAAATCCATTTTCTGATGAAAAACGATGACTCCGGACCTGTCGAACGTTCCCAAAATGGTCAATATGGGTGAAATTTTAACATTTAATCTTTTGACTCCAAATGACTGTTGGATGGGAATTATGACTTTTTCATCTAAAATAAGTGTGTTTAAAGTCATTTATGTGCCTGAAATTGGTCAAAATTGAAGCTTTTGAGTAAGCAAAACTCTGTAAAAATGGCAATATTGGTCACTCTGAGGGGTTAAAAAGTCGTTATTCAACATGAGGCACGATCCATTTGACATTTTGAATCATTTTTGGTACAGTCCCAAAAATCAATTTTCTGATGAAAAACGATGACTCCGGACCTGTCGAACGTTTCCAAAATGGTCAATATGGATGAAATTTTAACATGTAATCTTTTGACTCTAAATGACTGTTGGATGTGAATTATTACTTTTTCAACTAAATCAAGTGTGTTTAAAATCATTTATGCGCCTGAAATTGGTCAAAATTAAAGCTTTTGAGTAAGCAAAGCTCTGTAAAAATGGCCATTTTGGTCACTCTGAGGGGTTAAAAAGTGGTTATTCAACATGAGGCACGATCCAATTGACATTTTGAATCATTTTTGGTACAGTCCCAAAAATCAATTTTCTGATGAAAAACGATGACTCCGGACCTGTCGAACGTTTCCAAAATGGTCAATATGGATGACATTTTAACATGTAATCTTTTGACTCTAAATGACTGTTGGATGTGAATTATGACTTTTTCAACTAAATCAAGTGTGTTTAAAATCATTTATGCGCCTGAAATTGGTCAAAATTAAAGCTTTTGAGTAAGCAAAGCTCTGTAAAAATGGCCATTTTGGTCACTCTGAGGGGTTAAAAAGTGGTTATTCAACATGAGGCACGATCCAATTGACATTTTGAATCATTTTTGGTACAGTCCCAAAAATCAATTTTCTGATGAAAAACGATGACTCCGGACCTGTCGAACGTTTCCAAAATGGTCAATATGGATGACATTTTAACATGTAATCTTTTGACTCTAAATGACTGTTGGATGTGAATTATGACTTTTTCAACTAAATCAAGTGTGTTTAAAATCATTTATGCGCCTGAAATTGGTCAAAATTAAAGCTTTTGAGTAAGCAAAGCTCTGTAAAAATGGCCATTTTGGTCACTCTGAGGGGTTAAAAAGTGGTTATTCAACATGAGGCACGATCCAATTGACATTTTGAATCATTTTTGGTAGAGTCCCAAAAATCCATTTTCTGATGAAAAACGATGACTCCGGACCTGTCGAACGATTCCAAAATGGTAAATATGGATGAAATTTTAACATTTAATCTTTTGACTCTAAATGACTGTTGGATGTGAATTATGACTTTTTCAACTAAAATAAGTGTGTTTAAAGTCATTTATGTGCCTGAAATTGGTCAAAATTAAAGCTTTTGAATAAGCAAAAACTCTGTAAAAATGGCAATTTTGGTCACTCTGAGGGGTTAAAAAGTGGTTATTCAACATGAGGCACGATCCATTTGACATTTTGAATAATTTTTGGTACAGTCCCAAAAATCCATTTTCTGATGAAAAACGATGACTCCGGACCTGTCGAACGATTCCAAAATGGTCAATATGGATGAAATTTTAACATTTAATCTTTTGACTCTAAATGACTGTTCGATGTGAATTATGACTTTTTCAACTAAAATAAGTGTGTTTAAAGTCATTTATGTGCCTGAAATTGGTCAAAATTAAAGCTTTTGAATGAGCAAAAACTCTGTAAAAATGGCAATTTTGGTCACTCTGAGGGGTTAAAAAGTGGTTATTCAACATGAGGCACGATCCATTTGACATTTTGAATCATTTTTGGTACAGTCCCAAAAATCCATTTTCTGATGAAAAACAATGACTCCGGACCTGTCGAACGTTCCCAAAATGGTCAATATGGATGAAATTTTAACATTTAATCTTTTGACTCCAAATGACTGTTGGATGTGAATTATGACTTTTTCAACTAAAATAAGTGTGTTTAGAGTCATTTATGTGCCTGAAATTGGTCAAAATTGTAGCTTTTGAGTAAGCAAAACTCTGTAAAAATGGCCATTTTGGTCACTCTGAGGGGTTAAAAAGTGGTTATTCAACATGAGGCACGATCCAATTGACATTTTGAATCATTTTTGGTACAGTCCCAAAAATCCATTTTCTGATGAAAAACGATGACTCCGGACCTGTCGAACGTTCCCAAAATGGTCAATATGGATGAAATTTTAACATTTAATCTTTTGACTCCAAATGACTGTTGGATGTGAATTATGACCTTTTCGACTAAAATAAGTGTGTTTAAAGTCATTTCTGTGCCTGAAATTGGTCAAAATTGAAGCTTTTGAGTAAGCAAAACTCTGTAAAAATGGCAATGTTGGTCACTCTGAGGGGTTAAAAAGTGGTTATTCAACATGAGGCACGATCCATTTGACATTTTGAATCATTTTTGGTACAGTCCCAAAAATCCATTTTCTGATGAAAAAGGATGACTCTGGACCTGTCGAACGTTCCCAAAATGGTCAATATGGATGAAATTTTAACATATAGGGGCAGATTTATGTTAACTGGCGCATCCCGAGGGATGCGCCAGTTAACATGCGCCACAGTGCGCCACAGCTACGCCACCCATGCTGCGCCGCATTTATGATGCGGCGCACCATGGGGCAAAAACGGCACAGATGCGTGACCGCATCTGTGCCGGAAATGTGGCGCATTGCTGGAGTTGCGTCGCAAGCGCGACGCAGCTCCAGCAATGCTCTGGGGGGGCCTATTCTTTCAATGCTGCCTCAAGCCTTACGCCTGCTTCAAGCAGGCGCAGGGTTTTGACGCAGCATTGCCCTGAAAGTGACTGAGTGAAATCTCATAGATTTCACTCAGCCACTTTCAAGAGGCGTTCCTGCGCAGGAACGCCCCCCCTGCGCAGGAACGCCTCCTTATGGCGCAGTGCTGTACAACGTGACGCATCTCCTAGATGCGTCATGTTGTAAATAGGGCGCAGGGATGCGCCACGTTTCCGCACCGTTGCGTCACGCAACGGCGGCGTAAACGTGGCGCAAGCCCTTCATAAATCTGCCCCATAATCTTTTGACTCTAAATGACTGTTGGATGTGAATTATGACTTTTTCAACTAAAATAAGTGTGTTTAAAGTCATTTATGTGCCTGAAATTGGTCAAAATTAAAGCTTTTGAATAAGGAAAAACTCTGTAAAAATGGCAATTTTGGTCACTCTGAGGGGTTAAAAAGTGGTTATTCAACATGAGGCACGATCCATTTGACATTTTGAATCATTTTTGGTACAGTCCCAAAAATCAATTTTCTGATGAAAAACGATGACTCCGGACCTGTCGAACGTTTCCAAAATGGTCAATATGGGTGAAATTTTAACATTTAATCTTTTGACTCTAAATGACTGTTGGATGGGAATTATGACTTTTTCATCTAAAATAAGTGTGTTTAAAGTCATTTATGTGCCTGAAATTGGTCAAAATTGAAGCTTTTGAGTAAGCAAAACTCTGTAAAAATGGCAATATTGGTCACTCTGAGGGGTTAAAAAGTCGTTATTCAACATGAGGCACGATCCATTTGACATTTTGAATCATTTTTGGTACAGTCCCAAAAATCAATTTTCTGATGAAAAACGATGACTCCGGACCTGTCGAACGTTTCCAAAATGGTCAATATGGATGAAATTTTAACATGTAATCTTTTGACTCTAAATGACTGTTGGATGTGAATTATGACTTTTTCAACTAAATCAAGTGTGTTTAAAATCATTTATGCGCCTGAAATTGGTCAAAATTAAAGCTTTTGAGTAAGCAAAGCTCTGTAAAAATGGCCATTTTGGTCACTCTGAGGGGTTAAAAAGTGGTTATTCAACATGAGGCACGATCCAATTGACATTTTGAATCATTTTTGGTACAGTCCCAAAAATCAATTTTCTGATGAAAAACGATGACTCCGGACCTGTCGAACGTTTCCAAAATGGTCAATATGGATGACATTTTAACATGTAATCTTTTGACTCTAAATGACTGTTGGATGTGAATTATGACTTTTTCAACTAAATCAAGTGTGTTTAAAATCATTTATGCGCCTGAAATTGGTCAAAATTAAAGCTTTTGAGTAAGCAAAGCTCTGTAAAAATGGCTATTTTGGTCACTCTGAGGGGTTAAAAAGTGGTTATTCAACATGAGGCACGATCCAATTGACATTTTGAATCATTTTTGGTACAGTCCCAAAAATCAATTTTCTGATGAAAAACGATGACTCCGGACCTGTCGAACGTTTCCAAAATGGTCAATATGGATGACATTTTAACATGTAATCTTTTGACTCTAAATGACTGTTGGATGTGAATTATGACTTTTTCAACTAAATCAAGTGTGTTTAAAATCATTTATGCGCCTGAAATTGGTCAAAATTAAAGCTTTTGAGTAAGCAAAGCTCTGTAAAAATGGCCATTTTGGTCACTCTGAGGGGTTAAAAAGTGGTTATTCAACATGAGGCACGATCCAATTGACATTTTGAATCATTTTTGGTAGAGTCCCAAAAATCCATTTTCTGATGAAAAACGATGACTCCGGACCTGTCGAACGATTCCAAAATGGTAAATATGGATGAAATTTTAACATTTAATCTTTTGACTCTAAATGACTGTTGGATTTGAATTATGACTTTTTCAACTAAAATAAGTGTGTTTAAAGTCATTTATGTGCCTGAAATTGGTCAAAATTAAAGCTTTTGAATAAGCAAAAACTCTGTAAAAATGGCAATTTTGGTCACTCTGAGGGGTTAAAAAGTGGTTATTCAACATGAGGCACGATCCATTTGACATTTTGAATAATTTTTGGTACAGTCCCAAAAATCCATTTTCTGATGAAAAACGATGACTCCGGACCTGTCGAACGATTCCAAAATGGTCAATATGGATGAAATTTTAACATTTAATCTTTTGACTCTAAATGACTGTTCGATGTGAATTATGACTTTTTCAACTAAAATAAGTGTGTTTAAAGTCATTTATGTGCCTGAAATTGGTCAAAATTAAAGCTTTTGAATGAGCAAAAACTCTGTAAAAATGGCAATTTTGGTCACTCTGAGGGGTTAAAAAGTGGTTATTCAACATGAGGCACGATCCATTTGACATTTTGAATCATTTTTGGTACAGTCCCAAAAATCCATTTTCTGATGAAAAACAATGACTCCGGACCTGTCGAACGTTCCCAAAATGGTCAATATGGATGAAATTTTAACATTTAATCTTTTGACTCCAAATGACTGTTGGATGTGAATTATGACTTTTTCAACTAAAATAAGTGTGTTTAGAGTCATTTATGTGCCTGAAATTGGTCAAAATTGTAGCTTTTGAGTAAGCAAAACTCTGTAAAAATGGCCATTTTGGTCACTCTGAGGGGTTAAAAAGTGGTTATTCAACATGAGGCACGATCCAATTGACATTTTGAATCATTTTTGGTACAGTCCCAAAAATCCATTTTCTGATGAAAAACGATGACTCCGGACCTGTCGAACGTTCCCAAAATGGTCAATATGGATGAAATTTTAACATTTAATCTTTTGACTCCAAATGACTGTTGGATGTGAATTATGACCTTTTCGACTAAAATAAGTGTGTTTAAAGTCATTTCTGTGCCTGAAATTGGTCAAAATTGAAGCTTTTGAGTAAGCGAAACTCTGTAAAAATGGCAATGTTGGTCACTCTGAGGGGTTAAAAAGTGGTTATTCAACATGAGGCACGATCCATTTGACATTTTGAATCATTTTTGGTACAGTCCCAAAAATCCATTTTCTGATGAAAAAGGATGACTCTGGACCTGTCGAACGTTCCCAAAATGGTCAATATGGATGAAATTTTAACATATAGGGGCAGATTTATGTTAACTGGCGCATCCCGAGGGATGCGCCAGTTAACATGCGCCACAGTGCGCCACAGCTACGCCACCCATGCTGCGCCGCATTTATGATGCGGCGCACCATGGGGCAAAAACGGCACAGATGCGTGACCGCATCTGTGCCGGAAATGTGGCGCATTGCTGGAGTTGCGTCGCAAGCTGGGGGGGCCTATTCTTTCAATGCTGCCTCAAGCCTTACGCCTGCTTCAAGCAGGCGCAGGGTTTTGACGCAGCATTGCCCTGAAAGTGACTGAGTGAAATCTCATAGATTTCACTCAGCCACTTTCAAGAGGCGTTCCTGCGCAGGAACGCCCCCCCTGCGCAGGAACGCCTCCTTATGGCGCAGTGCTGTACAACGTGACGCATCTCCTAGATGCGTCATGTTGTAAATAGGGCGCAGGGATGCGCCACGTTTCCGCACCGTTGCGTCACGCAACGGCGGCGTAAACGTGGCGCAAGCCCTTCATAAATCTGCCCCATAATCTTTTGACTCTAAATGACTGTTGGATGTGAATTATGACTTTTTCAACTAAAATAAGTGTGTTTAAAGTCATTTATGTGCCTGAAATTGGTCAAAATTAAAGCTTTTGAATAAGGAAAAACTCTGTAAAAATGGCAATTTTGGTCACTCTGAGGGGTTAAAAAGTGGTTATTCAACATGAGGCACGATCCATTTGACATTTTGAATCATTTTTGGTACAGTCCCAAAAATCAATTTTCTGATGAAAAACGATGACTCCGGACCTGTCGAACGTTTCCAAAATGGTCAATATGGATGAAATTTTAACATTTAATCTTTTGACTCTAAATGACTGTTGGATGTGAATTATGACTTTTTCAACGAAATCAAGTGTGTTTAAAGTCATTTATGTGCCTGAAATTGGTCAAAATTGAAGCTTTTGAGTAAGCAAAACTCTGTAAAAATTGCCATTTTGGTCACTCTGAGGAGTTAAAAAGTGGTTATTCAACATGAGGCACGATCCAATTGACATTTTGAATCATTTTTGGTACAGTCCCAAAAATTCATTTTCTGATGAAAAACGATGACTCCTGACCTGTCGAACGATTCCAAAATGGTCAATATGGATGAAATTTTAACATGTAATCTTTTGACTCTAAATGACTGTTGGATGTGAATTATGACTTTTTCAACTAAAATAAGTGTGTTTAAAATCATTTATGCGCCTGAAATTGGTCAAAATTAAAGCTTTTGAGTAAGCAAAACTCTGTAAAAATGGCCATTTTGGTCACTCTTAGGGGTTAAAAAGTGGTTATTCAACATGAGGCATGATCCAATTGACATTTTGAATCATTTTTGGTACAGTCCCAAAAATCCATTTTCTGATGAAAAACGATGACTCCGGACCTGTCGAACGATTCCAAAATGGTCAATATGGATGAAATTTTAACATTTAATCTTTTGACTCTAAATGACTGTTGGATGTGAATTATGACTTTTTCAACTAAAATAAGTGTGTTTAAAGTCATTTATGTGCCTGAAATTGGTCAAAATTGAAGCTTTTGAATAAGCAAAACTCTGTAAAAATAACAATGTTGGTCACTCTGAGGGGTTAAAAAGTGGTTATTCAACATGAGGCACGATCCATTTGACATTTTGAATCATTTTTGGTACAGTCCCAAAAATCCATTTTCTGATGAAAAACGATGACTCCGGACCTGTCGAACGATTCCAAAATGGTCAATATGGATGAAATTTTAACATTTAATCTTTTGACTCTAAATGACTGTTGGATGTGAATTATGACTTTTTCAACTAAAATAAGTGTGTTTAAAGTCATTTATGTGCCTGAAATTGGTCAAAATTAAAGCTTTTGAATAAGCAAAAACTCTTTAAAAATGGCAATTTTGGTCACTCTGAGGAGTTAAAAAGTGGTTATTCAACATGACGCACGATCCATTTGACATTTTGAATCATTTTTGGTACAGTCCCAAAAATCCATTTTCTGATGAAAAACAATGACTCCGGACCTGTCGAACGATTCCAAAATGGTTAATATGGATGAAATTTTAACATTTAATCTTTTGACTCTAAATGACTGTTGGATGTGAATTATGACTTTTTCAACTAAAATAAGTGTGTTTAAAGTCATTTATGTGCCTGAAATTGGTCAAAATTAAAGCTTTTGAATAAGCAAAAACTCTGTAAAAATGGCAATTTTTGTCACTCTGAGGAGTTAAAAAGTGGTTATTCAACATGAGGCACGATCCATTTGACATTTTGAATCATTTTTGGTACAGTCCCAAAAATCCATTTTCTGATGAAAAACGATGACTCCGGACCTGTCGAACGTTCCCAAAATGGTCAATATGGATGAAATTTTAACATTTAATCTTTTGACTCCAAATGACTGTTGGATGGGAATTATGACTTTTTCAACTAAAATAAGTGTGTTTAAAGTCATTTATGTGCCTGAAATTGGTCAAAATTAAAGCTTTTGAATAAGCAAATACTCTGTAAAAATGGCAATTTTGGTCACTCTGAGGGGTTAAAAAGTGGTTATTCAACATGAGGCACGATCCATTTGACATTTTGAATCATTTTTGGTACAGTCCCAAAAATCCATTTTCTGATGAAAAACGATGACTCCGGACCTGTCGAACGTTCCCAAAATGGTCAATATGGATGAAATTTTAACATTTAATCTTTTGACTCCAAATGACTGTTGGATGGGAATTATGACTTTTTCAACTAAAATAAGTGTGTTTAAAGTCATTTATGTGCCTGAAATTGGTCAAAATTGAAGCTTTTGAGTAAGCAAAACTCTGTAAAAATGGCAATGTTGGTCACTCTGAGGGGTTAAAAAGTGGTTATTCAACATGAGGCACGATCCATTTGACATTTTGAATCATTTTTGGTACTGTCCCAAAAATCAATTTTCTGATGAAAAACGATGACTCCGGACCTGTCGAACGTTTCCAAAATGGTCAATATGGATGAAATTTTAACATTTAATCTTTTGACTCTAAATGACTGTTGGATGTGAATTATGACTTTTTCAACTAAAATAAGTGTGTTTAAAGTCATTTATGTGCCTGAAATTGGTCAAAATTGAAGCTTTTGAGTAAGCAAAACTCTGTAAAAATGGCCATTTTGGTCACTCTGAGGGGTTAAAAAGTGGTTATTCAACATGAGGCACGATCCATTTGACATTTTGAATCATTTTTGGTACAGTCCCAAAAATCCATTTTCTGATGAAAAACGATGACTCCGGACCTGTCGAACGTTCCCAAAATGGTCAATATGGATGAAATTTTAACATTTAATCTTTTGACTCCAAATGACTGTTGGATGGGAATTATGACTTTTTCAACTAAAATAAGTGTGTTTAAAGTCATTTATGTGCCTGAAATTGGTCAAAATTGAAGCTTTTGAGTAAGCAAAACTCTGTAAAAATGGCCATTTTGGTCACTCTGAGGGGTTAAAAAGTGGTTATTCAACATGAGGCACGATCCATTTGACATTTTGAATCATTTTTGGTACAGTCCCAAAAATCAATTTTCTGATGAAAAACGATGACTCCGGACCTGTCGAACGTTCCCAAAATGGTCAATATGGATGAAATTTTAACATTTAATCTTTAGACTCTAAATGACTGTTGGATGTGAATTATGACTTTTTCAACTAAAATAAGTGTGTTTAAAGTCATTTATGTGCCTGAAATTGGTCAAAATTGAAGCTTTTGAGTAAGCAAAACTCTGTAAAAATGGCCATTTTGGTCACTCTGAGGGGTTAAAAAGTGGTTATTCAACATGAGGCACGATCCAATTGACATTTTGAATCATTTTTGGTACAGTCCCAAAAATCCATTTTCTGATGAAAAATGATGACTCCGGACCTGTCGAACGATTCCAAAATGGTCAATATGGATGAAATGTTAACATGTAATCTTTTGACTCTTAATGACTGTTGGATGTGAATTATGACTTTTTCAACTAAAATAAGTGTGTTTAAAATCATTTATGCGCCTGAAATTGGTCAAAATTAAAGCTTTTGAGTACGCAAAACTCTGTAAAATGGCCATTTTGGTCACTCTGAGGGGTTAAAAAGTGGTTATTCAACATGAGGCCCGATCCATTTGACATTTTGAATCATTTTTGGTACAGTCCCAAAAATCCATTTTCTGATGAAAAACAATGACTCCGGACCTGTCGAACGTTCCCAAAATGGTCAATATGGATGAAATTTTAACATTTAATCTTTTGACTCCAAATGACTGTTGGATGGGAATTATGACTTTTTCAACTAAAATAAGTGTGTTTAAAGTCATTTATGTGCCTGAAATTGGTCAAAATTGTAGCTTTTGAGTAAGCAAAACTCTGTAAAAATGGCCATTTTGGTCACTCTGAGGGGTTAAAAAGTGGTTATTCAACATGAGGCACGATCCAATTGACATTTTGAATCATTTTTGGTACAGTCCCAAAAATCCATTTTCTGATGAAAAACGATTACTCCGGACCTGTCGAACGATTCCAAAATGGTCAATATGGATGAAATTTTAACATGTAATCTTTTGACTCTAAATGACTGTTGGATGTGAATTATGACTTTTTCAACTAAAATAAGTGTGTTTAAAATCATTTATGCGCCTGAAATTGGTCAAAATTAAAGCTTTTGAGTAAGCAAAACTCTGTAAAAATGGCCATTTTGGTCACTCTGAGGGGTTAAAAAGTGGTTATTCAACATGAGGCACGATCCAATTGACATTTTGAATCATTTTTGGTACAGTCCCAAAAATCAATTTTCTGATGAAAAACGATGACTCCGGACCTGTCGAACGATTCCAAAATGGTCAATATGGATGAAATTTCAACATTTAATCTTTTGACTCTAAATGACTGTTGGATGTGAATTATGACTTTTTCAACTAAAATAAGTGTGTTTAAAGTCATTTATGTGCCTGAAATTGGTCAAAATTAAAGCTTTTGAATAAGCAAAAACTCTGTAAAAATGGCAATTTTGGTCACTCTGAGGGGTTAAAAAGTGGTTATTCAACATGAGGCACGATCCATTTGACATTTTGAATCATTTTTGGTACAGTCCCAAAAATCCATTTTCTGATGAAAAACGATGACTCCGGACCTCTCGAACGTTCCCAAAATGGTCAATATGGATGAAATTTTAACATTTAATCTTTTGACTCCAAATGACTGTTGGATGGGAATTATGACTTTTTCAACTAAAATAAGTGTGTTTAAAGTCATTTATGTGCCTGAAATTGGTCAAAATTGAAGCTTTTGAGTAAGTAAAACTCTGTAAAAATGGCCATTTTGGTCACTCTGAGGGGTTAAAAAGTGGTTATTCAACATGAGGCACGATCCATTTGACATTTTGAATCATTTTTGGTACAGTCCCAAAAATCCATTTTCTGATGAAAAACGATGACTCCGGACCTGTCGAACGTTCCCAAAATGGTCAATATGGATGAAATTTTGACATTTAATCTTTTGACTCCAAATGACTGTTGGATGGGAATTATGACTTTTTCAACTAAAATAAGTGTGTTTAAAGTCATTTATGTGCCTGAAATTGGTCAAAATTGAAGCTTTTGAGTAAGTAAAACTCTGTAAAAATGGCCATTTTGGTCACTCTGAGGGGTTAAAAGGTGGTTATTCAACATGAGGCACGATCCATTTGACATTTTGAATCATTTTTGGTACAGTCCCAAAAATCCATTTTCTGATGAAAAACGATGACTCCGGACCTGTCGAACGTTTCCAAAATGGTCAATATGGATGAAATTTTAACATTTAATCTTTTGACTCTAAATGACTGTTGGATGTGAATTATGACTTTTTAAACTAAATCAAGTGTGTTTAAAGTCATTTATGTGCCTGAAATTGGTCAAAATTGAAGCTTTTGAGTAAGCAAAACTCTGTAAAAATGGCCATTTTGGTCACTCTGAGGGGTTAAAAAGTGGTTATTCAACATGAGGCCCGATCCAATTGAAATTTTGAATCATTTTTGGTACAGTCCCAAAAATCCATTTTCGGATGAAAAACGATGACTCCGGACCTGTCGAACGATTCCAAAATGGTCAATATGGATGAAATTTTAACATGTAATCTTTTGACTCTAAATGACTGTTGGATGTGAATTATGACTTTTTCAACTAAAATAAGTGTGTTTAAAATCATTTATGCGCCTGAAATTGGTCAAAATTAAAGCTTTTGAGTAATCAAAACTCTGTAAAAATTGCCATTTTGGTCACTCTGAGGGGTTAAAAAGTGGTTATTCAACATGAGGCACGATCCAATTGACATTTTGAATCATTTTTGGTACAGTCCCAAAAATCCATTTTCTGATGAAAAACGATGACTCCGGACCTGTCGAACGATTCCAAAATGGTCAATATGGATGAAATTTTAACATTTAATCTTTTGACTCTAAATGACTGTTGGATGTGAATTATGACTTTTTCAACTAAAATAAGTGTGTTCAAAGTCATTTATGTGCCTGAAATTGGTCAAAATTAAAGCTTTTGAATAAGCAAAAACTCTGTAAAAATGGCAATTTTGGTCACTCTGAGGGGTTAAAAAGTGGTTATTCAACATGAGGCACGATCCATTTGACATTTTGAATCATTTTTGGTACAGTCCCAAAAATCCATTTTCTGATGAAAAACGATGACTCCGGACCTGTCGAACGTTCCCAAAATGGTCAATATGGATGAAATTTTAACATTTAATCTTTTGACTCCAAATGACTGTTGGATGGGAATTATGACTTTTTCAACTAAAATAAGTGTGTTTAAAGTCATTTATGTGCCTGAAATTGGTCAAAATTGAAGCTTTTGAGTAAGCAAAACTCTGTAAAAATGGCAATGTTGGTCACTCTGAGGGGTTAAAAAGTGGTTATTCAACATGAGGCACGATCCATTTGACATTTTGAATCATTTTTGGTACAGTCCCAAAAATCAATTTTCTGATGAAAAACGATGACTCCGGACCTGTCGAACGTTTCCAAAATGGTCAATATGGATGAAATTTTAACATTTAATCTTTTGACTCTAAATGACTGTTGGATGTGAATTATGACTTTTTCAACTAAAATAAGTGTGTTTAAAGTCATTTATGTGCCTGAAATTGGTCAAAATTGAAGCTTTTGAGTAAGCAAAACTCTGTAAAAATGGCCATTTTGGTCACTCTGAGGGGTTAAAAAGTGGCTATTCAACATGAGGCACGATCCAATTGACATTTTGAATCATTTTTGGTACAGTCCCAAAAATCCATTTTCTTATGAAAAACGATGACTCCGGACCTGTCGAACGTTTCCAAAATGGTCAATATGGATGAAATTTTAACATTTAATCTTTTGACTCTAAATGACTGTTGGATGTGAATTATGACTTTTTCAACTAAAATAAGTGTGTTTAAAGTCATTTATGTGCCTGAAATTGGTCAAAATTGAAGCTTTTGAGTAAGCAAAACTCTGTAAAAATGGCCATTTTGGTCACTCTGAGGGGTTAAAAAGTGGTTAGTCAACATGAGGCACGATCCAATTGACATTTTGAATCATTTTTGGTACAGTCCCAAAAATCCATTTTCTGATGAAAAACGATGACTCCGGACCTGTCGAACGTTCCCAAAATGGTCAATATGGATGAAATTTTAACATTTAATCTTTTGACTCCAAATGACTGTTGGATGTGAATTATGACCTTTTCGACTAAAATAAGTGTGTTTAAAGTCATTTCTGTGCCTGAAATTGGTCAAAATTGAAGCTTTTGAGTAAGCCAAACTCTGTAAAAATGGCAATGTTGGTCACTCTGAGGGGTTAAAAAGTGGTTATTCAACATGAGGCACGATCCATTTGACATTTTGAATCATTTTTGGTACAGTCCCAAAAATCCATTTTCTGATGAAAAACGATGACTCCGGACCTGTCGAACGTTCCCAAAATGGTCAATATGGATGAAATTTTAACATTTATTCTTTTGACTCTAAATGACTGTTGGATGTGAATTGTGACTTTTTCAACTAAAATAAGTGTGTTTAAAGTCATTTATGTGCCTGAAATTGGTCAAAATTAAAGCTTTTGAATAAGCAAAAACTCTGTAAAAATGGCAATTTTGGTCACTCTGAGGGGTTAAAAAGTGGTTATTCAACATGAGGCACGATCCATTTGACATTTTGAATCATTTTTGGTACAGTCCCAAAAATCCTTTTTTTGATGAAAAACGATGACTCCGGACCTGTCGAACGTTTCCAAAATGGTCAATATGGATGAAATTTTAACATTTAATCTTTTGACTCTAAATGACTGTTGGATGTGAATTATGACTTTTTCAGCTAAGTCAAGTGTGTTTAAAGTCATTTATGTGCCTGAAATTGGTCAAAATTGAAGCTTTTGAGTAAGCAAAACTCTGTAAAAATGGCCATTTTGGTCACTCTGAGGGGTTAAAAAGTGGTTATTCAACATGAGGCACGATCCATTTGACATTTTGAATCATTTTTGGTACAGTCCCAAAAATTCATTTTCTGATGAAAAACGATGACTCCGGACCTGTCGAACGTTTCCAAAATGGTCAATATGGATGAAATTTTAACATTTAATCTTTTGACTCTAAATGACTGTTGGATGTGAATTATGACTTTTTCAACTAAAATAAGTGTGTTTAAAGTCATTTATGTGCCTGAAATTGGTCAAAATTGAAGCTTTTGAGTAAGCAAAACTCTGTAAAAATGGCCATTTTGGTCACTCTGAGGGGTTAAAAAGTGGCTATTCAACATGAGGCACGATCCAATTGACATTTTGAATCATTTTTGGTACAGTCCCAAAAATCCATTTTCTTATGAAAAACGATGACTCCGGACCTGTCGAACGTTTCCAAAATGGTCAATATGGATGAAATTTTAACATTTAATCTTTTGACTCTAAATGACTGTTGGATGTGAATTATGACTTTTTCAACTAAAATAAGTGTGTTTAAAGTCATTTATGTGCCTGAAATTGGTCAAAATTGAAGCTTTTGAGTAAGCAAAACTCTGTAAAAATGGCCATTTTGGTCACTCTGAGGGGTTAAAAAGTGGTTAGTCAACATGAGGCACGATCCAATTGACATTTTGAATCATTTTTGGTACAGTCCCAAAAATCCATTTTCTGATGAAAAACGATGACTCCGGACCTGTCGAACGTTCCCAAAATGGTCAATATGGATGAAATTTTAACATTTAATCTTTTGACTCCAAATGACTGTTGGATGTGAATTATGACCTTTTCGACTAAAATAAGTGTGTTTAAAGTCATTTCTGTGCCTGAAATTGGTCAAAATTGAAGCTTTTGAGTAAGCCAAACTCTGTAAAAATGGCAATGTTGGTCACTCTGAGGGGTTAAAAAGTGGTTATTCAACATGAGGCACGATCCATTTGACATTTTGAATCATTTTTGGTACAGTCCCAAAAATCCATTTTCTGATGAAAAACGATGACTCCGGACCTGTCGAACGTTCCCAAAATGGTCAATATGGATGAAATTTTAACATTTATTCTTTTGACTCTAAATGACTGTTGGATGTGAATTGTGACTTTTTCAACTAAAATAAGTGTGTTTAAAGTCATTTATGTGCCTGAAATTGGTCAAAATTAAAGCTTTTGAATAAGCAAAAACTCTGTAAAAATGGCAATTTTGGTCACTCTGAGGGGTTAAAAAGTGGTTATTCAACATGAGGCACGATCCATTTGACATTTTGAATCATTTTTGGTACAGTCCCAAAAATCCTTTTTTTGATGAAAAACGATGACTCCGGACCTGTCGAACGTTTCCAAAATGGTCAATATGGATGAAATTTTAACATTTAATCTTTTGACTCTAAATGACTGTTGGATGTGAATTATGACTTTTTCAGCTAAGTCAAGTGTGTTTAAAGTCATTTATGTGCCTGAAATTGGTCAAAATTGAAGCTTTTGAGTAAGCAAAACTCTGTAAAAATGGCCATTTTGGTCACTCTGAGGGGTTAAAAAGTGGTTATTCAACATGAGGCACGATCCATTTGACATTTTGAATCATTTTTGGTACAGTCCCAAAAATTCATTTTCTGATGAAAAACGATGACTCCGGACCTGTCGAACGTTTCCAAAATGGTCAATATGGATGAAATTTTAACATTTAATCTTTTGACTCTAAATGACTGTTGGATGTGAATTATGACTTTTTCAACTAAAATAAGTGTGTTTAAAGTCATTTATGTGCCTGAAATTGGTCAAAATTGAAGCTTTTGAGTAAGCAAAACTCTGTAAAAATGGCCATTTTGGTCACTCTGAGGGGTTAAAAAGTGGTTATTCAACATGAGGCACGATCCATTTGACATTTTGAATCATTTTTGGTACAGTCCCAAAAATCCATTTTCTGATGAAAAACGATGACTCCGGACCTGTCGAACAATCCCAAAATGGTCAATATGGATGAAATTTTAACATTTAATCTTTTGACTCTAAATGACTGTTGGATGTGAAATATGACTTTTTCAACTAAAATAAGTGTGTTTAAAGTCATTTATGTGCCTGAAATTGGTCAAAATTAAAGCTTTTGAATAAGCAAAAACTCTGTAAAAATGGCAATTTTGGTCACTCTGAGGAGTTAAAAAGTGGTTATTCAACATGAGGCACGATCCATTTGACATTTTGAATCATTTTTGGTACAGTCCCAAAAATCCATTTTCTGATGAAAACGATGACTCCGGACCTGTCGAACGATTCCAAAATGGTCAATATGGATGAAATTTTAACATTTAATCTTTTGACTCTAAATGACTGTTGGATGTGAATTATGACTTTTTCAACTAAAATAAGTGTGTTTAAAGTCATTTATGTGCCTGAAATTGGTCAAATTTAAAGCTTTTGAATAAGCAAAAACTCTGTAAAAATGGCAATTTTGGTCACTCTGAGGAGTTAAAAAGTGGTTATTCAACATGAGGCACGATCCATTTGACATTTTGAATCATTTTTGGTACAGTCCCAAAAATCCATTTTCTGATGAAAAACGATGACTCCGGACCTGTCGAACGTTCCCAAAATGGTCAATATGGATGAAATTTTAACATTTAATCGTTTGACTCCAAATGACTGTTGGATGGGAATTATGACTTTTTCAACTAAAATAAGTGTGTTTAAAGTCATTTATGTGCCTGAAATTGGTCAAAATTAAAGCTTTTGAATAAGCAAAAACTCTGTAAAAATGGCAATTTTGGTCACTCTGAGGGGTTAAAAAGTGGTTATTCAACATGAGGCACGATCCATTTGACATTTTGAATCATTTTTGGTACAGTCCCAAAAATCCATTTTCTGATGAAAAACGATGACTCCGGACCTGTCGAACGTTCCCAAAATGGTCAATATGGATGAAATTTTAACATTTAATCTTTTGACTCCAAATGACTGTTGGATGGGAATTATGACTTTTTCAAATAAAATAAGTGTGTTTAAAGTCATTTATGTGCCTGAAATTGGTCAAAATTAAAGCTTTTGAATCAGCAAAAACTCTGTAAAAATGGCAATTTTGGTCACTCTGAGGGGTTAAAAAGTGGTTATTCAACATGAGGCACGATCCATTTGACATTTTGAATCATTTTTGGTACAGTCCCAAAAATCCATTTTCTGATGAAAAACGATGACTCCGGACCTGTCGAACGATTCCAAAATGGTCAATATGTATGACATTTTAACATTTAATCTTTTGACTCCAAATGACTGTTGGATGGGAATTATGACTTTTTCAACTAAAATAAGTGTGTTTAAAGTCATTTCTGTGCCTGAAATTGGTCAAAATTGAAGCTTTTGAGTAAGCGAAACTCTGTAAAAATGGCAATTTTGGTCACTCTGAGGGGTTAAAAAGTGGTTATTCAACATGAGGCACGATCTATTTGACATTTTGAATCATTTTTGGTACAGTCCCAAAAATCCATTTTCTGATGAAAAACGAGGACTCCGGACCTGTCGAACGTTCCCAAAATGGTCAATATGGATGAAATTTTAACATTTAATCTTTTGACTCCAAATGACTGTTGGATGGGAATTATGACTTTTTCAACTAAAATAAGTGTGTTTAAAGTCATTTATGTGCCTGAAATTGGTCAAAATTAAAGCTTTTGAGTAAGCAAAACTCTGTAAAAATGGCCATTTTGGTCACTCTGAGGGGTTAAAAAGTGGTTATTCAACATGAGGCACAATCCAATTGACATTTTGAATCATTTTTGGTACAGTCCCAAAAATCCATTTTCTGATGAAAAACGATGACTCCGGACCTGTCGAACGATTCCAAAATGGTCAATATGGATGAAATTTTAACATTTAATCTTTTGACTCCAAATGACTGTTGGATGGGAATTATGACTTTTTCAACTAAAATAAGTGTGTTTAAAGTCATTTATGTGCCTGAAATTGGTCAAAATTAAAGCTTTTGAATAAGCAAAAACTCTGTAAAAATGGCAATTTTGGTCACTCTGAGGGGTTAAAAAGTGGTTATTCAACATGAGGCACGATCCATTTGACATTTTGAATCATTTTTGGTACAGTCCCAAAAATCCATTTTCTGATGAAAAACGATGACTCCGGACCTGTCGAACGTTCCCAAAATGGTCAATATGGATGAAATTTTAACATTTAATCTTTTGACTCTAAATGACTGTTGGATGTGAATTGTGACTTTTTCAACTAAAATAAGTGTGTTTAAAGTCATTTATGTGCCTGAAATTGGTCAAAATTAAAGCTTTTGAATAAGCAAAAACTCTGTAAAAAAGGCAATTTTGGTCACTCTGAGGGGTTAAAAAGTGGTTATTCAACATGAGGCACGATCTATTTGACATTTTGAATCATTTTTGGTACAGTCCCAAAAATCCATTTTCTGATGAAAAACGAGGACTCCGGACCTGTCGAACGTTCCCAAAATGGTCAATATGGATGAAATTTTAACATTTAATCTTTTGACTCCAAATGACTGTTGGATGGGAATTATGACTTTTTCAACTAAAATAAGTGTGTTTAAAGTCATTTATGTGCCTGAAATTGGTCAAAATTAAAGCTTTTGAGTAAGCAAAACTCTGTAAAAATGGCCATTTTGGTCACTCTGAGGGGTTAAAAAGTGGTTATTCAACATGAGGCACGATCTATTTGACATTTTGAATCATTTTTGGTACAGTCCCAAAAATCAATTTTCTGATGAAAAACGAGGACTCCGGACCTGTCGAACGTTCCCAAAATGGTCAATATGGATGAAATTTTAACATTTAATCTTTTGACTCCAAATGACTGTTGGATGGGAATTATGACTTTTTCAACTAAAATAAGTGTGTTTAAAGTCATTTATGTGCCTGAAATTGGTCAAAATTAAAGCTTTTGAGTAAGCAAAACTCTGTAAAAATGGCCATTTTGGTCACTCTGAGGGGTTAAAAAGTGGTTATTCAACATGAGGCACAATCCAATTGACATTTTGAATCATTTTTGGTACAGTCCCAAAAATCCATTTTCTGATGAAAAACGATGACTCCGGACCTGTCGAACGATTCCAAAATGGTCAATATGGATGAAATTTTAACATTTAATCTTTTGACTCCAAATGACTGTTGGATGGGAATTATGACTTTTTCAACTAAAATAAGTGTGTTTAAAGTCATTTCTGTGCCTGAAATTGGTCAAAATTGAAGCTTTTGAGTAAGCGAAACTCTGTAAAAATGGCAATGTTGGTCACTCTGAGGGGTTAAAAAGTGGTTATTCAACATGAGGCACGATCCATTTGACATTTTGAATCATTTTTGGTACAGTCCCAAAAATCCATTTTCTGATGAAAAACGATGACTCCGGACCTGTCGAACGTTCCCAAAATGGTCAATATGGATGAAATTTTAACATTTAATCTTTTGACTCTAAATGACTGTTGGATGTGAATTGTGACTTTTTCAACTAAAATAAGTGTGTTTAAAGTCATTTATGTGCCTGAAATTGGTCAAAATTAAAGCTTTTGAATAAGCAAAAACTCTGTAAAAAAGGCAATTTTGGTCACTCTGAGGGGTTAAAAAGTGGTTATTCAACATGAGGCACGATCTATTTGACATTTTGAATCATTTTTGGTACAGTCCCAAAAATCCATTTTCTGATGAAAAACGAGGACTCCGGACCTGTCGAACGTTCCCAAAATGGTCAATATGGATGAAATTTTAACATTTAATCTTTTGACTCCAAATGACTGTTGGATGGGAATTATGACTTTTTCAACTAAAATAAGTGTGTTTAAAGTCATTTATGTGCCTGAAATTGGTCAAAATTAAAGCTTTTGAGTAAGCAAAACTCTGTAAAAATGGCCATTTTGGTCACTCTGAGGGGTTAAAAAGTGGTTATTCAACATGAGGCACGATCCAATTGACATTTTGAATCATTTTTGGTACAGTCCCAAAAATCCATTTTCTGATGAAAAACGATGACTCCGGACCTGTCGAACGATTCCAAAATGGTCAATATGGATGAAATTTTAACATTTAATCTTTTGACTCCAAATGACTGTTGGATGGGAATTATGACTTTTTCAACTAAAATAAGTGTGTTTAAAGTCATTTCTGTGCCTGAAATTGGTCAAAATTGAAGCTTTTGAGTAAGCGAAACTCTGTAAAAATGGCAATGTTGGTCACTCTGAGGGGTTAAAAAGTGGTTATTCAACATGAGGCACGATCCATTTGACATTTTGAATCATTTTTGGTACAGTCCCAAAAATCCATTTTCTGATGAAAAACGATGACTCCGGACCTGTCGAACGTTCCCAAAATGGTCAACATGGATGAAATTTTAACATTTAATCTTTTGACTCTAAATGACTGTTGGATGTGAATTGTGACTTTTTCAACTAAAATAAGTGTGTTTAAAGTCATTTATGTGCCTGAAATTGGTCAAAATTAAAGCTTTTGAATAAGCAAAAACTCTGTAAAAATGGCAATTTTGGTCACTCTGAGGGGTTAAAAAGTGGTTATTCAACATGAGGCACGATCCATTTGACATTTTGAATCATTTTTGGTACAGTCCCAAAAATCCATTTTCTGATGAAAAACGATGACTCCGGACCTGTCGAACGTTTCCAAAATGGTCAATATGGATGAAATTTTAACATTTAATCTTTTGACTCTAAATGACTGTTGGATGTGAATTATGACTTTTTCAGCTAAATCAAGTGTGTTTAAAGTCATTTATGTGCCTGAAATTGGTCAAAATTGAAGCTTTTGAGTAAGCAAAACTCTGTAAAAATGGCCATTTTGGTCACTCTGAGGGGTTAAAAAGTGGTTATTCAACATGAGGCACGATCCATTTGACATTTTGAATCATTTTTGGTACAGTCCCCAAAATCCATTTTCTGATGAAAAACGATGACTCCGGACCTGTCGAACAATCCCAAAATGGTCAATATGGATGAAATTTTAACATTTCATCTTTTGACTCTAAATGACTGTTGGATGTGAATTATGACTTTTTCAACTAAAATAAGTGTGTTTAAAGTCATTTATGTGCCTGAAATTGGTCAAAATTAAAGCTTTTGAATAAGCAAAAACTCTGTAAAAATGGCAATTTTGGTCACTCTGAGGGGTTAAAAAGTGGTTATTCAACATGAGGCACGATCCATTTGACATTTTGAATCATTTTTGGTACAGTCCCAAAAATCAATTTTCTGATGAAAAACGATGACTCCGGACCTGTCGAACGTTTCCAAAATGGTCAATATGGATGAAATTTTAACATTTAATCTTTTGACTCCAAATGACTGTTGGATGGGAATTATGACTTTTTCAACTAAAATAAGTGTGTTTAAAGTCATTTATGTGCCTGAAATTGGTCAAAATTGAAACTTTTGAGTAAGCAAAACTCTGTAAAAATGGCCATTTTGGTCATTCTGAGGGGTTAAAAAGTGGTTATTCAACATGAGGCACGATCCATTTGACATTTTGAATCATTTTTGGTACAGTCCCAAAAATCCATTTTCTGATGAAAAACGATGACTCCGGACCTGTCGAACAATCCCAAAATGGTCAATATGGATGAAATTTTAACATTTAATCTTTTGACTCTAAATGACTGTTGGATGTGAATTATGACTTTTTCAACTAAAATAAGTGTGTTTAAAGTCATTTATGTGCCTGAAATTGGTCAAAATTAAAGCTTTTGAATAAGCAAAAACTCTGTAAAAATCGCAATTTTGGTCACTCTGAGGGGTTAAAAAGTGGTTATTCAACATGAGGCACGATCCATTTGACATTTTGAATCATTTTTGGTACAGTCCCAAAAATCCATTTTCTGATGAAAAACGAGGACTCCGGACCTGTCGAACGGTCCCAAAATGGTCAATATGGATGAAATTTTAACATTTAATCTTTTGACTCCAAATGACTGTTGGATGGGAATTATGACTTTTTCAACTAAAATAAGTGTGTTTAAAGTCATTTATGTGCCTGAAATTGGTCAAAATTAAAGCTTTTGAGTAAGCAAAACTGTAAAAATGGCCATTTTGGTCACTCTGAGGGGTTAAAAAGTGGTTATTCAACATGAGGCACGATCCAATTGACATTTTGAATCATTTTTGGTACAGTCCCAAAAATCCATTTTCTGATGAAAAACGATGACTCCGGACCTGTCGAACGTTTCCAAAATGGTCAATATGGATGAAATTTTAACATTTAATCTTTTGACTCTAAATGACTGTTGGATGTGAATTATGACTTTTTCAACTAAAATAAGTGTGTTTAAAATCATTTATGCCCCTGAAATTGGTCAAAATTAAAGCTTTTGAGTAAGCAAAACTCTGTAAAAATTGCCATTTTGGTCACTCTGAGGGGTTAAAAAGTGGTTATTCAACATGAGGCACGATCCAATTGACATTTTGAATCATTTTTGGTACAGTCCCAAAAATCCATTTTCTGATGAAAAACGATGACTCCGGACCTGTCGAACGTTCCCAAAATGGTCAATATGGATGAAATTTTAACATTTAATCTTTTGACTCCAAATGACTGTTGGATGGGAATTATGACTTTTTCAACTAAAATAAGTGTGTTTAAAGTCATTTATGTGCCTGAAATTGGTCAAAATTAAAGCTTTTGAATCAGCAAAAACTCTGTAAAAATGGCAATTTTGGTCACTCTGAGGGGTTAAAAAGTGGTTATTCAACATGAGGGCACGATCCATTTGACATTTTGAATCATTTTTGGTACAGTCCCAAAAATCCATTTTCTGATGAAAAACGATGACTCTGGACCTGTCGAACGTTCCCAAAATGGTCAATATGGATGAAATTTTAACATTTAATCTTTTGACTCCAAATGACTGTTGGATGGGAATTATGACTTTTTCAACTAAAATAAGTGTGTTTAAAGTCATTTATGTGCCTGAAATTGGTCAAAATTAAAGCTTTTGAATCAGCAAAAACTCTGTAAAAATGGCAATTTTGGTCACTCTGAGGGGTTAAAAAGTGGTTATTCAACATGAGGCACGATCCATTTGACATTTTGAATCATTTTTGGTACAGTCCCAAAAATCCATTTTCTGATGAAAAACGATGACTCCGGACCTGTCGAACGATTCCAAAATGGTCAATATGGATGAAATTTTAACATTTAATCTTTTGACTCCAAATGACTGTTGGATAGGAATTATGACTTTTTCAACTAAAATAAGTGTGTTTAAAGTCATTTCTGTGCCTGAAATTGGTCAAAATTGAAGCTTTTGAGTAAGCGAAACTCTGTAAAAATGGCAATGTTGGTCACTCTGAGGGGTTAAAAAGTGGTTATTCAACATGAGGCACGATCCATTTGACATTTTGAATCATTTTTGGTACAGTCCCAAAAATCCATTTTCTGATGAAAAACGATGACTCCGGACCTGTCGAACGTTCCCAAAATGGTCAATATGGATGAAATTTTAACATTTAATCTTTTGACTCTAAATGACTGTTGGATGTGAATTGTGACTTTTTCAACTAAAATAAGTGTGTTTAAAGTCATTTATGTGCCTGAAATTGGTCAAAATTAAAGCTTTTGAATAAGCAAAAACTCTGTAAAAATGGCAATTTTGGTCACTCTGAGGGGTTAAAAAGTGGTTATTCAACATGAGGCACGATCCATTTGACATTTTGAATCATTTTTGGTACAGTCCCAAAAATCCATTTTCTGATGAAAAACGAGGACTCCGGACCTGTCGAACGTTCCCAAAATGGTCAATATGGATGAAATTTTAACATTTAATCTTTTGACTCCAAATGACTGTTGCATGGGAATTATGACTTTTTCAACTAAAATAAGTGTGTTTAAAGTCATTTATGTGCCTGAAATTGGTCAAAATTAAAGCTTTTGAGTAAGCAAAACTCTGTAAAAATGGCCATTTTGGTCACTCTGAGGGGTTAAAAAGTGGTTATTCAACATGAGGCACGATCCAATTGACATTTTGAATCATTTTTGGTACAGTCTCAAAAATCCATTTTCTGATGAAAAACGATGACTCCGGACCTGTCGAACGATTCCAAAATGGTCAATATGGATGAAATTTTAACATTTAATCTTTTGACTCCAAATGACTGTTGGATGGGAATTATGACTTTTTCAACTAAAATAAGTGTGTTTAAAGTCATTTCTGTGCCTGAAATTGGTCAAAATTGAAGCTTTTGAGTAAGCGAAACTCTGTAAAAATGGCAATGTTGGTCACTCTGAGGGGTTAAAAAGTGGTTATTCAACATGAGGCACGATCCATTTGACATTTTGAATCATTTTTGGTACAGTCCCAAAAATCCATTTTCTGATGAAAAACGATGACTCCGTACCTGTCGAACGTTCCCAAAATGGTCAATATGGATGACATTTTAACATTTAATCTTTTGACTCTAAATGACTGTTGGATGTGAATTGTGACTTTTTCAACTAAAATAAGTGTGTTTAAAGTCATTTATGTGCCTGAAATTGGTCAAAATTAAAGCTTTTGAATAAGCAAAAACTCTGTAAAAATGGCAATTTTGGTCACTCTGAGGGGTTAAAAAGTGGTTATTCAACATGATGCACGATCCATTTGACATTTTGAATCATTTTTGGTACAGTCCCAAAAATCCATTTTCTGATGAAAAACGATGACTCCGGACCTGTCGAACGTTTCCAAAATGGTCAATATGGATGAAATTTTAACATTTAATCTTTTGACTCTAAATGACTGTTGGATGTGAATTATGACTTTTTCAGCTAAATCAAGTGTGTTTAAAGTCATTTATGTGCCTGAAATTGGTCAAAATTGAAGCTTTTGAGTAAGCAAAACTCTGTAAAAATGGCCATTTTGGTCACTCTGAGGGGTTAAAAGTGGTTATTCAACATGAGGCACGATCCATTTGACATTTTGAATCATTTTTGGTACAGTCCCAAAAATCAATTTTCTGATGAAAAACGATGACTCCGGACCTGTCGAACAATCCAAAATGGTCAATATGGATGAAATTTTAACATTTAATCTTTTGACTCTAAATGACTGTTGGATGTGAATTATGACTTTTTCAACTAAAATAAGTGTGTTTAAAGTCATTTATGTGCCTGAAATTGGTCAAAATTAAAGCTTTTGAATAAGCAAAAACTCTGTAAAAATGGCAATTTTGGTCACTCTGAGGGGTTAAAAAGTGGTTATTCAACATGAGGCACGATCCATTTGACATTTTGAATCATTTTTGGTACAGTCCCAAAAATCAATTTTCTGATGAAAAACGATGACTCCGGACCTGTCGAACGTTTCCAAAATGGTCAATATAGATGAAATTTTAACATTTAATCTTTTGACTCCAAATGACTGTTGGATGTGAATTATGACTTTTTCAACTAAAATAAGTGTGTTTAAAGTCATTTATGTGCCTGAAATTGGTCAAAATTAAAGCTTTTGAATAAGAAAAAACTCTGTAAAAATCGCAATTTTGGTCACTCTGAGGGGTTAAAAAGTGGTTATTCAACATGAGGCACGATCCATTTGACATTTTGAATCATTTTTGGTACAGTCCCAAAAATCCATTTTCTGATGAAAAACGAGGACTCCGGACCTTTCGAACGGTCCCAAAATGGTCAATATGGATGAAATTTATAACATTTAATCTTTTGACTCCAAATGACTGTTGGATGGGAATTATGACTTTTTCAACTAAAATAAGTGTGTTTAAAGTCATTTATGTGCCTGAAATTGGTCAAAATGAAAGCTTTTGAGTAAGCAAAACTCTGTAAAAATGGCCATTTTGGTCACTCTGAGGGGTTAAAAAGTGGTTATTCAACATGAGGCACGATCCAATTGACATTTTGAATCATTTTTGGTACAGTCCCAAAAATCCATTTTCTGATGAAAAACGATGACTCCGGACCTGTCGAACGATTCCAAAATGGTCAATATGGATGAAATTTTAACATTTAATCTTTTGACTCCAAATGACTGTTGGATGGGAATTATGACTTTTTCAACTAAAATAAGTGTGTTTAAAGTCATTTATGTGCCTGAAATTGGTCAAAATTAAAGCTTTTGAATAAGCAAAAACTCTGTAATAATGGCAATTTTGGTCACTCTGAGGGGTTAAAAAGTGGTTATTCAACATGAGGCACGATCCATTTGACATTTTGAATCATTTTTGGTACAGTCCCAAAAATCCATTTTCTGATGAAAAACGAGGACTCCGGACCTGTCGAACGTTCCCAAAATGGTCAATATGGATGAAATTTTAACATTTAATCTTTTGACTCCAAATGACTGTTGGATGGGAATTATGACTTTTTCAACTAAAATAAGTGTGTTTAAAGTCATTTATGTGCCTGAAATTGGTCAAAATGGAAGCTTTTGAGTAAGTAAAACTCTGTAAAAATGGCCATTTTGGTCACTCTGAGGGGTTAAAAAGTGGTTATTCAACATGAGGCACGATCCATTTGACATTTTGAATCATTTTTGGTACAGTCCCAAAAATCCATTTTCTGATGAAAAACGATGACTCCGGACCTGTCGAACGTTTCCAAAATGGTCAATATGGATGAAATTTTAACATTTAATCTTTTGACTCTAAATGACTGTTGGATGTGAATTATGACTTTTTAAACTAAATCAAGTGTGTTTAAAGTCATTTATGTGCCTGAAATTGGTCAAAATTGAAGCTTTTGAGTAAGAAAAAACTCTGTAAAAATCGCAATTTTGGTCACTCTGAGGGGTTAAAAAGTGGTTATTCAACATGAGGCACGATCCATTTGACATTTTGAATCATTTTTGGTACAGTCCCAAAAATCCATTTTCTGATGAAAAACGAGGACTCCGGACCTGTCGAACGGTCCCAAAATGGTCAATATGGATGAAATTTATAACATTTAATCTTTTGACTCCAAATGACTGTTGGATGGGAATTATGACTTTTTCAACTAAAATAAGTGTGTTTAAAGTCATTTATGTGCCTGAAATTGGTCAAAATGAAAGCTTTTGAGTAAGCAAAACTCTGTAAAAATGGCCATTTTGGTCACTCTGAGGGGTTAAAAAGTGGTTATTCAACATGAGGCACGATCCAATTGACATTTTGAATCATTTTTGGTACAGTCCCAAAAATCCATTTTCTGATGAAAAACGATGACTCCGGACCTGTCGAACGATTCCAAAATGGTCAATATGGATGAAATTTTAACATTTAATCTTTTGACTCTAAATGACTGTTGGATGTGAATTATGACTTTTTCAACTAAAATAAGTGTGTTTAAAGTCATTTATGTGCCTGAAATTGGTCAAAATTAAAGCTTTTGAATAAGCAAAAACTCTGTAAAAATGCCAATTTTGGTCACTCTGAGGGGTTAAAAAGTGGTTATTCAACATGAGGCACGATCCATTTGACATTTTGAATCATTTTTGGTACAGTCCCAAAAATCCATTTTCTGATGAAAAACGATGACTCCGGACCTGTCGAACGTTCCCAAAATGGTCAATATGGATGAAATTTTAACATTTAATCTTTTGACTCCAAATGACTGTTGGATGGGAATTATGACTTTTTCAACTAAAATAAGTGTGTTTAAAGTCATTTATGTGCCTGAAATTGGTCAAAATTAAAGCTTTTGAATAAGCAAAAACTCTGTAATAATGGCAATTTTGGTCACTCTGAGGGGTTAAAAAGTGGTTATTCAACATGAGGCACGATCCATTTGACATTTTGAATCATTTTTGGTACAGTCCCAAAAATCCATTTTCTGATGAAAAACGAGGACTCCGGACCTGTCGAACGTTCCCAAAATGGTCAATATGGATGAAATTTTAACATTTAATCTTTTGACTCCAAATGACTGTTGGATGGGAATTATGACTTTTTCAACTAAAATAAGTGTGTTTAAAGTCATTTATGTGCCTGAAATTGGTCAAAATGGAAGCTTTTGAGTAAGTAAAACTCTGTAAAAATGGCCATTTTGGTCACTCTGAGGGGTTAAAAAGTGGTTATTCAACATGAGGCACGATCCATTTGACATTTTGAATCATTTTTGGTACAGTCCCAAAAATCCATTTTCTGATGAAAAACGATGACTCCGGACCTGTCGAACGTTTCCAAAATGGTCAATATGGATGAAATTTTAACATTTAATCTTTTGACTCTAAATGACTGTTGGATGTGAATTATGACTTTTTAAACTAAATCAAGTGTGTTTAAAGTCATTTATGTGCCTGAAATTGGTCAAAATTGAAGCTTTTGAGTAAGCAAAACTCTGTAAAAATGGCCATTTTGGTCACTCTGAGGGGTTAAAAAGTGGTTATTCAACATGAGGCACGATCCAATTGAAATTTTGAATCATTTTTGGTACAGTCCCAAAAATCCATTTTCGGATGAAAAACGATGACTCCGGACCTGTCGAACGATTCCAAAATGGTCAATATGGATGAAATTTTAACATGTAATCTTTTGACTCTAAATGACTGTTGGATGTGAATTATGACTTTTTCAACTAAAATAAGTGTGTTTAAAATCATTTATGTGCCTGAAATTGGTCAAAATTGAAGCTTTTGAGTAAGCAAAACTCTGTAAAAATGGCAATGTTGGTCACTCTGAGGGGTTAAAAAGTGGTTATTCAACATGAGGCACGATCCATTTGACATTTTGAATCATTTTTGGTACAGTCCCAAAAATCAATTTTCTGATGAAAAACGATGACTCCGGACCTGTCGAACGTTTCCAAAATGGTCAATATGGATAAAATTTTAACATTTAATCTTTTGACTCTAAATGACTGTTGGATGTGAATTATGACTTTTTCAACTAAAATAAGTGTGTTTAAAGTCATTTATGTGCCTGAAATTGGTCGAAATTGAAGCTTTTGAGTAAGCAAAACTCTGTAAAAATGGCCATTTTGGTCACTCTGAGGGGTTAAAAAGTGGTTATTCAACATGAGGCACGATCCAATTGACATTTTGAATCATTTTTGGTACAGTCCCAAAAATCCATTTTCTTATGAAAAACGATGACTCCGGACCTGTCGAACGTTTCCAAAATGGTCAATATGGATGAAATTTTAACATTTAATCTTTTGACTCTAAATGACTGTTGGATGTGAATTATGACTTTTTCAACTAAAATAAGTGTGTTTAAAGTCATTTATGTGCCTGAAATTGGTCAAAATTGAAGCTTTTGAGTAAGCAAAACTCTGTAAAAATGGCAATGTTGGTCACTCTGAGGGGTTAAAAAGTGGTTATTCAACATGAGGCATGATCCATTTGACATTTTGAATCATTTTTGGTACAGTCCCAAAAATCCATTTTCTGATGAAAAACGATGACTCCGGACCTGTCGAACGTTCCCAAAATGGTCAATATGGATGAAATTTTAACATTTAATCTTTTGACTCTAAATGACTGTTGGATGTGAATTGTGACTTTTTCAACTAAAATAAGTGTGTTTAAAGTCATTTATGTGCCTGAAATTGGTCAAAATTAAAGCTTTTGAATAAGCAAAAACTCTGTAAAAATGGCAATTTTGGTCACTCTGAGGGGTTAAAAAGTGGTTATTCAACATGAGGCACGATCCATTTGACATTTTGAATCATTTTTGGTACAGTCCCAAAAATCCATTTTCTGATGAAAAACGATGACTCCGGACCTGTCGAACGTTTCCAAAATGGTCAATATGGATGAAATTTTAACATTTAATCTTTTGACTCTAAATGACTGTTGGATGTGAATTATGACTTTTTCAGCTAAATCAAGTGTGTTTAAAGTCATTTATGTGCCTGAAATTGGTCAAAATTGAAGCTTTTGAGTAAGCAAAACTCTGTAAAAATGGCCATTTTGGTCACTCTGAGGGGTTAAAAAGTGGTTATTCAACATGAGGCACGATCCAATTGACATTTTGAATCATTTTTGGTACATTCCCAAAAATCCATTTTCTGATGAAAAACGATGACTCCGGACCTGTCGAACAATCCCAAAATGGTCAATATGGATGAAATTTTAACATTTAATCTTTTGACTCTAAATGACTGTTGGATGTGAATTATGACTTTTTCAACTAAAATAAGTGTGTTTAAAGTCATTTATGTGCCTGAAATTGGTCAAAATTAAAGCTTTTGAATAAGCAAAAACTCTGTAAAAATGGCAATTTTGGTCACTCTGACGGGTTAAAAAGTGGTTATTCAACATGAGGCACGATCCATTTGACATTTTGAATCATTTTTGGTACAGTCCCAAAAATCCATTTTCTGATGAAAAACGATGACTCTTGACCTGTCGAACGATTCCAAAATGGTCAATATGGATGAAATTTTAACATTTAATCTTTTGACTCTAAATGACTGTTGGATGTGAAATATGACTTTTTCAACTAAAATAAGTGTGTTTAAAGTCATTTATGTGCCTGAAATTGGTCAAAATTAAAGCTTTTGAATAAGCAAAAACTCTGTAAAAATGGCAATTTTGGTCACTCTGAGGAGTTAAAAAGTGGTTATTCAACATGAGGCACGATCCATTTGACATTTTGAGTCATTTTTGGTACAGTCCCAAAAATCCATTTTCTGATGAAAAACGATGACTCCGGACCTGTCGAACGATTCCAAAATGGTCAATATGGATGAAATTTTAACATTTAATCTTTTGACTCTAAATGACTGTTGGATGGGAATTATGACTTTTTCAACTAAAATAAGTGTGTTTAAAGTCATTTATGTGCCTGAAATTGGTCAAAATTAAAGCTTTTGAATCAGCAACAACTCTGTAAAAATGGCAATTTTGGTCACTCTGAGGGGTTAAAAAGTGGTTATTCAACATGAGGCACGATCCATTTGACATTTTGAATCATTTTTGGTACAGTCCCAAAAATCCATTTTCTGATGAAAAACGATGACTCCGGACCTGTCGAACGATTCCAAAATGGTCAATATGGATGAAATTTTAACATTTAATCTTTTGACTCCAAATGACTGTTGGATAGGAATTATGACTTTTTCAACTAAAATAAGTGTGTTTAAAGTCATTTCTGTGCCTGAAATTGGTCAAAATTGAAGCTTTTGTGTAAGCGAAACTCTGTAAAAATGGCAATGTTGGTCACTCTGAGGGGTTAAAAAGTGGTTATTCAACATGAGGCATGATCCATTTGACATTTTGAATCATTTTTGGTACAGTCCCAAAAATCCATTTTCTGATGAAAAACGATGACTCCGGACCTGTCGAACGTTCCCAAAATGGTCAATATGGATGAAATTTTAACATTTAATCTTTTGACTCTAAATGACTGTTGGATGTGAATTGTGACTTTTTCAACTAAAATAAGTGTGTTTAAAGTCATTTATGTGCCTGAAATTGGTCAAAATTAAAGCTTTTGAATAAGCAAAAACTCTGTAAAAATGGCAATTTTGGTCACTCTGAGGGGTTAAAAAGTGGTTATTCAACATGAGGCACGATCCATTTGACATTTTGAATCATTTTTGGTACAGTCCCAAAAATCCATTTTCTGATGAAAAACGATGACTCCGGACCTGTCGAACGTTTCCAAAATGGTCAATATGGATGAAATTTTAACATTTAATCTTTTGACTCTAAATGACTGTTGGATGTGAATTATGACTTTTTCAGCTAAATCAAGTGTGTTTAAAGTCATTTATGTGCCTGAAATTGGTCAAAATTGAAGCTTTTGAGTAAGCAAAACTCTGTAAAAATGGCCATTTTGGTCACTCTGAGGGGTTAAAAAGTGGTTATTCAACATGAGGCACGATCCAATTGACATTTTGAATCATTTTTGGTACATTCCCAAAAATCCATTTTCTGATGAAAAACGATGACTCCGGACCTGTCGAACAATCCCAAAATGGTCAATATGGATGAAATTTTAACATTTAATCTTTTGACTCTAAATGACTGTTGGATGTGAATTATGACTTTTTCAACTAAAATAAGTGTGTTTAAAGTCATTTATGTGCCTGAAATTGGTCAAAATTAAAGCTTTTGAATAAGCAAAAACTCTGTAAAAATGGCAATTTTGGTCACTCTGACGGGTTAAAAAGTGGTTATTCAACATGAGGCACGATCCATTTGACATTTTGAATCATTTTTGGTACAGTCCCAAAAATCCATTTTCTGATGAAAAACGATGACTCTTGACCTGTCGAACGATTCCAAAATGGTCAATATGGATGAAATTTTAACATTTAATCTTTTGACTCTAAATGACTGTTGGATGTGAAATATGACTTTTTCAACTAAAATAAGTGTGTTTAAAGTCATTTATGTGCCTGAAATTGGTCAAAATTAAAGCTTTTGAATAAGCAAAAACTCTGTAAAAATGGCAATTTTGGTCACTCTGAGGAGTTAAAAAGTGGTTATTCAACATGAGGCACGATCCATTTGACATTTTGAGTCATTTTTGGTACAGTCCCAAAAATCCATTTTCTGATGAAAAACGATGACTCCGGACCTGTCGAACGATTCCAAAATGGTCAATATGGATGAAATTTTAACATTTAATCTTTTGACTCTAAATGACTGTTGGATGGGAATTATGACTTTTTCAACTAAAATAAGTGTGTTTAAAGTCATTTATGTGCCTGAAATTGGTCAAAATTAAAGCTTTTGAATCAGCAAAAACTCTGTAAAAATGGCAATTTTGGTCACTCTGAGGGGTTAAAAAGTGGTTATTCAACATGAGGCACGATCCATTTGACATTTTGAATCATTTTTGGTACAGTCCCAAAAATCCATTTTCTGATGAAAAACGATGACTCCGGACCTGTCGAACGATTCCAAAATGGTCAATATGGATGAAATTTTAACATTTAATCTTTTGACTCCAAATGACTGTTGGATAGGAATTATGACTTTTTCAACTAAAATAAGTGTGTTTAAAGTCATTTCTGTGCCTGAAATTGGTCAAAATTGAAGCTTTTGAGTAAGCGAAACTCTGTAAAAATGGCAATGTTGGTCACTCTGAGGGGTTAAAAAGTGGTTATTCAACATGAGGCACGATCCATTTGACATTTTGAATCATTTTTGGTACAGTCCCAAAAATCCATTTTCTGATGAAAAACGATGACTCCGGACCTGTCGAACGTTCCCAAAATGGTCAATATGGATGAAATTTTAACATTTAATCTTTTGACTCTAAATGACTGTTGGATGTGAATTGTGACTTTTTCAACTAAAATAAGTGTGTTTAAAGTCATTTATGTGCCTGAAATTGGTCAAAATTAAAGCTTTTGAATAAGCAAAAACTCTGTAAAAATGGCAATTTTGGTCACTCTGAGGGGTTAAAAAGTGGTTATTCAACATGAGGCACGATCCATTTGACATTTTGAATCATTTTTGGTACAGTCCCAAAAATCCATTTTCTGATGAAAAACGAGGACTCCGGACCTGTCGAACGTTTCCAAAATGGTCAATATGGATGAAATTTTAACATTTAATCTTTTGACTCTAAATGACTGTTGGATGTGAATTATGACTTTTTCAGCTAAATCAAGTGTGTTTAAAGTCATTTATGTGCCTGAAATTGGTCAAAATTGAAGCTTTTGAGTAAGCAAAACTCTGTAAAAATGGCCATTTTGGTCACTCTGAGGGGTTAAAAAGTGGTTATTCAACATGAGGCACGATCCAATTGAAATTTTGAATCATTTTTGGTACAGTCCCAAAAATCCATTTTCGGATGAAAAACGATGACTCCGGACCTGTCGAACGATTCCAAAATGGTCAATATGGATGAAATTTTAACATGTAATCTTTTGACTCTAAATGACTGTTGGATGTGAATTATGACTTTTTCAACTAAAATAAGTGTGTTTAAAATCATTTATGTGCCTGAAATTGGTCAAAATTGAAGCTTTTGAGTAAGCAAAACTCTGTAAAAATGGCAATGTTGGTCACTCTGAGGGGTTAAAAAGTGGTTATTCAACATGAGGCACGATCCATTTGACATTTTGAATCATTTTTGGTACAGTCCCAAAAATCAATTTTCTGATGAAAAACGATGACTCCGGACCTGTCGAACGTTTCCAAAATGGTCAATATGGATGAAATTTTAACATTTAATCTTTTGACTCTAAATGACTGTTGGATGTGAATTATGACTTTTTCAACTAAAATAAGTGTGTTTAAAGTCATTTATGTGCCTGAAATTGGTCGAAATTGAAGCTTTTGAGTAAGCAAAACTCTGTAAAAATGGCCATTTTGGTCACTCTGAGGGGTTAAAAAGTGGTTATTCAACATGAGGCACGATCCAATTGACATTTTGAATCATTTTTGGTACAGTCCCAAAAATCCATTTTCTTATGAAAAACGATGACTCCGGACCTGTCGAACGTTTCCAAAATGGTCAATATGGATGAAATTTTAACATTTAATCTTTTGACTCTAAATGACTGTTGGATGTGAATTATGACTTTTTCAACTAAAATAAGTGTGTTTAAAGTCATTTATGTGCCTGAAATTGGTCAAAATTGAAGCTTTTGAGTAAGCAAAACTCTGTAAACATGGCCATTTTGGTCACTCTGAGGGGTTAAAAAGTGGTTAGTCAACACGAGGCACGATCCAATTGACATTTTGAATCATTTTTGGTACAGTCCCAAAAATCCATTTTCTGATGAAAAACGATGACTCCGGACCTGTCGAACGTTCCCAAAATGGTCAATATGGATGAAATTTTAACATTTAATCTTTTGACTCCAAATGACTGTTGGATGTGAATTATGACCTTTTCGACTAAAATAAGTGTGTTTAAAGTCATTTCTGTGCCTGAAATTGGTCAAAATTGAAGCTTTTGAGTAAGCGAAACTCTGTAAAAATGGCAATGTTGGTCACTCTGAGGGGTTAAAAAGTGGTTATTCAACATGAGGCATGATCCATTTGACATTTTGAATCATTTTTGGTACAGTCCCAAAAATCCATTTTCTGATGAAAAACGATGACTCCGGACCTGTCGAACGTTCCCAAAATGGTCAATATGGATGAAATTTTAACATTTAATCTTTTGACTCTAAATGACTGTTGGATGTGAATTGTGACTTTTTCAACTAAAATAAGTGTGTTTAAAGTCATTTATGTGCCTGAAATTGGTCAAAATTAAAGCTTTTGAATAAGCAAAAACTCTGTAAAAATGGCAATTTTGGTCACTCTGAGGGGTTAAAAAGTGGTTATTCAACATGAGGCACGATCCATTTGACATTTTGAATCATTTTTGGTACAGTCCCAAAAATCCATTTTCTGATGAAAAACGATGACTCCGGACCTGTCGAACGTTTCCAAAATGGTCAATATGGATGAAATTTTAACATTTAATCTTTTGACTCTAAATGACTGTTGGATGTGAATTATGACTTTTTCAGCTAAATCAAGTGTGTTTAAAGTCATTTATGTGCCTGAAATTGGTCAAAATTGAAGCTTTTGAGTAAGCAAAACTCTGTAAAAATGGCCATTTTGGTCACTCTGAGGGGTTAAAAAGTGGTTATTCAACATGAGGCACGATCCAATTGACATTTTGAATCATTTTTGGTACAGTCCCAAAAATCCATTTTCTGATGAAAAACGATGACTCCGGACCTGTCGAACAATCCCAAAATGGTCAATATGGATGAAATTTTAACATTTAATCTTTTGACTCTAAATGACTGTTGGATGTGAATTATGACTTTTTCAACTAAAATAAGTGTGTTTAAAGTCATTTATGTGCCTGAAATTGGTCAAAATTAAAGCTTTTGAATAAGCAAAAACTCTGTAAAAATGGCAATTTTGGTCACTCTGACGGGTTAAAAAGTGGTTATTCAACATGAGGCACGATCCATTTGACATTTTGAATCATTTTTGGTACAGTCCCAAAAATCCATTTTCTGATGAAAAACGATGACTCTTGACCTGTCGAACGATTCCAAAATGGTCAATATGGATGAAATTTTAACATTTAATCTTTTGACTCTAAATGACTGTTGGATGTGAAATATGACTTTTTCAACTAAAATAAGTGTGTTTAAAGTCATTTATGTGCCTGAAATTGGTCAAAATTAAAGCTTTTGAATAAGCAAAAACTCTGTAAAAATGGCAATTTTGGTCACTCTGAGGAGTTAAAAAGTGGTTATTCAACATGAGGCACGATCCATTTGACATTTTGAGTCATTTTTGGTACAGTCCCAAAAATCCATTTTCTGATGAAAAACGATGACTCCGGACCTGTCGAACGATTCCAAAATGGTCAATATGGATGAAATTTTAACATTTAATCTTTTGACTCTAAATGACTGTTGGATGGGAATTATGACTTTTTCAACTAAAATAAGTGTGTTTAAAGTCATTTATGTGCCTGAAATTGGTCAAAATTAAAGCTTTTGAATCAGCAAAAACTCTGTAAAAATGGCAATTTTGGTCACTCTGAGGGGTTAAAAAGTGGTTATTCAACATGAGGCACGATCCATTTGACATTTTGAATCATTTTTGGTACAGTCCCAAAAATCCATTTTCTGATGAAAAACGATGACTCCGGACCTGTCGAACGATTCCAAAATGGTCAATATGGATGAAATTTTAACATTTAATCTTTTGACTCCAAATGACTGTTGGATAGGAATTATGACTTTTTCAACTAAAATAAGTGTGTTTAAAGTCATTTCTGTGCCTGAAATTGGTCAAAATTGAAGCTTTTGAGTAAGCGAAACTCTGTAAAAATGGCAATGTTGGTCACTCTGAGGGGTTAAAAAGTGGTTATTCAACATGAGGCACGATCCATTTGACATTTTGAATCATTTTTGGTACAGTCCCAAAAATCCATTTTCTGATGAAAAACGATGACTCCGGACCTGTCGAACGTTCCCAAAATGGTCAATATGGATGAAATTTTAACATTTAATCTTTTGACTCTAAATGACTGTTGGATGTGAATTGTGACTTTTTCAACTAAAATAAGTGTGTTTAAAGTCATTTATGTGCCTGAAATTGGTCAAAATTAAAGCTTTTGAATAAGCAAAAACTCTGTAAAAATGGCAATTTTGGTCACTCTGAGGGGTTAAAAAGTGGTTATTCAACATGAGGCACGATCCATTTGACATTTTGAATCATTTTTGGTACAGTCCCAAAAATCCATTTTCTGATGAAAAACGAGGACTCCGGACCTGTCGAACGTTTCCAAAATGGTCAATATGGATGAAATTTTAACATTTAATCTTTTGACTCTAAATGACTGTTGGATGTGAATTATGACTTTTTCAGCTAAATCAAGTGTGTTTAAAGTCATTTATGTGCCTGAAATTGGTCAAAATTGAAGCTTTTGAGTAAGCAAAACTCTGTAAAAATGGCCATTTTGGTCACTCTGAGGGGTTAAAAAGTGGTTATTCAACATGAGGCACGATCCAATTGACATTTTGAATCATTTTTGGTACAGTCCCAAAAATCCATTTTCTGATGAAAAACGATGACTCCGGACCTGTCGAACAATCCCAAAATGGTCAATATGGATGAAATTTTAACATTTAATCTTTTGACTCTAAATGACTGTTGGATGTGAATTATGACTTTTTCAACTAAAATAAGTGTGTTTAAAGTCATTTATGTGCCTGAAATTGGTCAAAATTAAAGCTTTTGAATAAGCAAAAACTCTGTAAAAATGGCAATTTTGGTCACTCTGACGGGTTAAAAAGTGGTTATTCAACATGAGGCACGATCCATTTGACATTTTGAATCATTTTTGGTACAGTCCCAAAAATCCATTTTCTGATGAAAAACGATGACTCTTGACCTGTCGAACGATTCCAAAATGGTCAATATGGATGAAATTTTAACATTTAATCTTTTGACTCTAAATGACTGTTGGATGTGAAATATGACTTTTTCAACTAAAATAAGTGTGTTTAAAGTCATTTATGTGCCTGAAATTGGTCAAAATTAAAGCTTTTGAATAAGCAAAAACTCTGTAAAAATGGCAATTTTGGTCACTCTGAGGAGTTAAAAAGTGGTTATTCAACATGAGGCACGATCCATTTGAC
Source organism: Lissotriton vulgaris (assembly GCF_964263255.1). Taxonomy (NCBI): domain Eukaryota; kingdom Metazoa; phylum Chordata; class Amphibia; order Caudata; family Salamandridae; genus Lissotriton; species Lissotriton vulgaris. Next base: position 257,230 of record NW_028243664.1, read on the forward strand.
ATTTTGAGTCATTTTTGGTACAGTCACAAAAATCCATTTTCTGATGAAAAACGATGACTCCGGACCTGTCGAACGATTCCAAAATGGTCAATATGGATGAAATTTTAACATTTAATCTTTTGACTCTAAATGACTGTTGGATGTGAATTATGACTTTTTCAATTAAAATAAGTGTGTTTAAAGTCATTTATGTGCCTGAAATTGGTCAAATTTAAAGCTTTTGAATAAGCAAAAACTCTGTAAAAATGGCAATTTTGGTCACTCTGAGGAGTTAAAAAGTGGTTATTCAACATGAGGCACGATCCATTTGACATTTTGAATCATTTTTGGTACAGTCCCAAAAATCCATTTTCTGATGAAAAACGATGACTCTGGACCTGTCGAACGTTCCCAAAATGGTCAATATGGATGAAATTTTAACATTTAATCTTTTGACTCCAAATGACTGTTGGATGGGAATTATGACTTTTTCAACTAAAATAAGTGTGTTTAAAGTCATTTATGTGCCTGAAATTGGTCAAAATTAAAGCTTTTGAATCAGCAAAAACTCTGTAAAAATGGCAATTTTGGTCACTCTGAGGGGTTAAAAAGTGGTTATTCAACATGAGGCACGATCCATTTGACATTTTGAATCATTTTTGGTACAGTCCCAAAAATCCATTTTCTGATGAAAAACGATGACTCCGGACCTGTCGAACGATTCCAAAATGGTCAATATGGATGAAATTTTAACATTTAATCTTTTGACTCCAAATGACTGTTGGATAGGAATTATGACTTTTTCAACTAAAATAAGTGTGTTTAAAGTCATTTCTGTGCCTGAAATTGGTCAAAATTGAAGCTTTTGAGTAAGCGAAACTCTGTAAAAATGGCAATGTTGGTCACTCTGAGGGGTTAAAAAGTGGTTATTCAACATGAGGCACGATCCATTTGACATTTTGAATCATTTTTGGTACAGTCCCAAAATCCATTTTCTGATGAAAAACGATGACTCCGGACCTGTCGAACGTTCCCAAAATGGTCAATATGGATGAAATTTTAACATTTAATCTTTTGACTCTAAATGACTGTTGGATGTGATTTGTGACTTTTTCAACTAAAATAAGTGTGTTTAAAGTCATTTATGTGCCTGAAATTGGTCAAAATTAAAGCTTTTGAATAAGCAAAAACTCTGTAAAAATGGCAATTTTGGTCACTCTGAGGGGTTAAAAAGTGGTTATTCAACATGAGGCACGATCCATTTGACATTTTGAATCATTTTTGGTACAGTCCCAAAAATCCATTTTCTGATGAAAAACGAGGACTCCGGACCTGTCGAACGTTCCCAAAATGGTCAATATGGATGAAATTTTAACATTTAATCTTTTGACTCCAAATGACTGTTGCATGGGAATTATGACTTTTTCAACTAAAATAAGTGTGTTTAAAGTCATTTATGTGCCTGAAATTGGTCAAAATTAAAGCTTTTGAGTAAGCAAAACTCTGTAAAAATGGCCATTTTGGTCACTCTGAGGGGTTAAAAAGTGGTTATTCAACATGAGGCACGATCCAATTGACATTTTGAATCATTTTTGGTACAGTCTCAAAAATCCATTTTCTGATGAAAAACGATGACTCCGGACCTGTCGAACGATTCCAAAATGGTCAATATGGATGAAATTTTAACATTTAATCTTTTGACTCCAAATGACTGTTGGATGGGAATTATGACTTTTTCAACTAAAATAAGTGTGTTTAAAGTCATTTCTGTGCCTGAAATTGGTCAAAATTGAAGCTTTTGAGTAAGCGAAACTCTGTAAAAATGGCAATGTTGGTCACTCTGAGGGGTTAAAAAGTGGTTATTCAACATGAGGCACGATCCATTTGACATTTTGAATCATTTTTGGTACAGTCCCAAAAATCCATTTTCTGATGAAAAACGATGACTCCGGACCTGTCGAACGTTCCCAAAATGGTCAATATGGATGACATTTTAACATTTAATCTTTTGACTCTAAATGACTGTTGGATGTGAATTGTGACTTTTTCAACTAAAATAAGTGTGTTTAAAGTCATTTATGTGCCTGAAATTGGTCAAAATTAAAGCTTTTGAATAAGCAAAAACTCTGTAAAAATGGCAATTTTGGTCACTCTGAGGGGTTAAAAAGTGGTTATTCAACATGAGGCACGATCCATTTGACATTTTGAATCATTTTTGGTACAGTCCCAAAAATCCATTTTCTGATGAAAAACGATGACTCCGGACCTGTCGAACGTTTCCAAAATGGTCAATATGGATGAAATTTTAACATTTAATCTTTTGACTCTAAATGACTGTTGTCGATGTGAATTATGACTTTTTCAGCTAAATCAAGTGTGTTTAAAGTCATTTATGTGCCTGAAATTGGTCAAAATTGAAGCTTTTGAGTAAGCAAAACTCTGTAAAAATGGCCATTTTGGTCACTCTGAGGGGTTAAAAGTGGTTATTCAACATGAGGCACGATCCATTTGACATTTTGAATCATTTTTGGTACAGTCCCAAAAATCAATTTTCTGATGAAAAACGATGACTCCGGACCTGTCGAACAATCCCAAAATGGTCAATATGGATGAAATTTTAACATTTAATCTTTTGACTCCAAATGACTGTTGGATGTGAATTATGACTTTTTCAACTAAAATAAGTGTGTTTAAAGTCATTTATGTGCCTGAAATTGGTCAAAATTAAAGCTTTTGAATAAGCAAAAACTCTGTAAAAATCGCAATTTTGGTCACTCTGAGGGGTTAAAAAGTGGTTATTCAACATGAGGCACGATCCATTTGACATTTTGAATCATTTTTGGTACAGTCCCAAAAATCCATTTTCTGATGAAAAACGAGGACTCCGGACCTGTCGAACGGTCCCAAAATGGTCAATATGGATGAAATTTATAACATTTAATCTTTTGACTCCAAATGACTGTTGGATGGGAATTATGACTTTTTCAACTAAAATAAGTGTGTTTAAAGTCATTTATGTGCCTGAAATTGGTCAAAATTAAAGCTTTTGAGTAAGCAAAACTCTGTAAAAATGGCCATTTTGGTCACTCTGAGGGGTTAAAAAGTGGTTATTCAACATGAGGCACGATCCAATTGACATTTTGAATCATTTTTGGTACAGTCCCAAAAATCCATTTTCTGATGAAAAACGATGACTCCGGACCTGTCGAACGATTCCAAAATGGTCAATATGGATGAAATTTTAACATTTAATCTTTTGACTCTAAATGACTGTTGGATGTGAATTATGACTTTTTCAACTAAAATAAGTGTGTTTAAAATCATTTATGCGCCTGAAATTGGTCAAAATTAAAGCTTTTGAATAAGCAAAAACTCTGTAAAAATGGCAATTTTGGTCACTCTGAGGGGTTAAAAAGTGGTTATTCAACATGAGGCACGATCCATTTGACATTTTGAATCATTTTTGGTACAGTCCCAAAAATCCATTTTCTGATGAAAAACGATGACTCCGGACCTGTCGAACGTTCCCAAAATGGTCAATATGGATGAAATTTTAACATTTAATCTTTTGACTCCAAATGACTGTTGGATGGGAATTATGACTTTTTCAACTAAAATAAGTGTGTTTAAAGTCATTTATGTGCCTGAAATTGGTCAAAATTAAAGCTTTTGAATAAGCAAAAACTCTGTAATAATGGCAATTTTGGTCACTCTGAGGGGTTAAAAAGTGGTTATTCAACATGAGGCACGATCCATTTGACATTTTGAATCATTTTTGGTACAGTCCCAAAAATCCATTTTCTGATGAAAAACGAGGACTCCGGACCTGTCGAACGTTCCCAAAATGGTCAATATGGATGAAATTTTAACATTTAATCTTTTGACTCCAAATGACTGTTGGATGGGAATTATGACTTTTTCAACTAAAATAAGTGTGTTTAAAGTCATTTATGTGCCTGAAATTGGTCAAAATGGAAGCTTTTGAGTAAGTAAAACTCTGTAAAAATGGCCATTTTGGTCACTCTGAGGGGTTAAAAAGTGGTTATTTAACATGAGGCACGATCCATTTGACATTTTGAATCATTTTTGGTACAGTCCCAAAAATCCATTTTCTGATGAAAAACGATGACTCCGGACCTGTCGAACGTTTCCAAAATGGTCAATATGGATGAAATTTTAACATTTAATCTTTTGACTCTAAATGACTGTTGGATGTGAATTATGACTTTTTAAACTAAATCAAGTGTGTTTAAAGTCATTTATGTGCCTGAAATTGGTCAAAATTGAAGCTTTTGAGTAAGCAAAACTCTGTAAAAATGGCCATTTTGGTCACTCTGAGGGGTTAAAAAGTGGTTATTCAACATGAGGCACGATCCAATTGAAATTTTGAATCATTTTTGGTACAGTCCCAAAAATCCATTTTCGGATGAAAAACGATGACTCCGGACCTGTCGAACGATTCCAAAATGGTCAATATGGATGAAATTTTAACATGTAATCTTTTGACTCTAAATGACTGTTGGATGTGAATTATGACTTTTTCAACTAAAATAAGTGTGTTTAAAATCATTTATGTGCCTGAAATTGGTCAAAATTGAAGCTTTTGAGTAAGCAAAACTCTGTAAAAATGGCAATGTTGGTCACTCTGAGGGGTTAAAAAGTGGTTATTCAACATGAGGCACGATCCATTTGACATTTTGAATCATTTTTGGTACAGTCCCAAAAATCAATTTTCTGATGAAAAACGATGACTCCGGACCTGTCGAACGTTTCCAAAATGGTCAATATGGATGAAATTTTAACATTTAATCTTTTGACTCTAAATGACTGTTGGATGTGAATTATGACTTTTTCAACTAAAATAAGTGTGTTTAAAGTCATTTATGTGCCTGAAATTGGTCAAAATTGAAGCTTTTGAGTAAGCAAAACTCTGTAAAAATGGCCATTTTGGTCACTCTGAGGGGTTAAAAAGTGGTTATTCAACATGAGGCACGATCCAATTGACATTTTGAATCATTTTTGGTACAGTCCCAAAAATCCATTTTCTTATGAAAAACGATGACTCCGGACCTGTCGAACGTTTCCAAAATGGTCAATATGGATGAAATTTTAACATTTAATCTTTTGACTCTAAATGACTGTTGGATGTGAATTATGACTTTTTCAACTAAAATAAGTGTGTTTAAAGTCATTTATGTGCCTGAAATTGGTCAAAATTGAAGCTTTTGAGTAAGCAAAACTCTGTAAAAATGGCCATTTTGGTCACTCTGAGGGGTTAAAAAGTGGTTAGTCAACACGAGGCACGATCCAATTGACATTTTGAATCATTTTTGGTACAGTCCCAAAAATCCATTTTCTGATGAAAAACGATGACTCCGGACCTGTCGAACGTTCCCAAAATGGTCAATATGGATGAAATTTTAACATTTAATCTTTTGACTCCAAATGACTGTTGGATGTGAATTATGACCTTTTCGACTAAAATAAGTGTGTTTAAAGTCATTTCTGTGCCTGAAATTGGTCAAAATTGAAGCTTTTGAGTAAGCGAAACTCTGTAAAAATGGCAATGTTGGTCACTCTGAGGGGTTAAAAAGTGGTTATTCAACATGAGGCATGATCCATTTGACATTTTGAATCATTTTTGGTACAGTCCCAAAAATCCATTTTCTGATGAAAAACGATGACTCCGGACCTGTCGAACGTTCCCAAAATGGTCAATATGGATGAAATTTTAACATTTAATCTTTTGACTCCAAATGACTGTTGCATGGGAATTATGACTTTTTCAACTAAAATAAGTGTGTTTAAAGTCATTTATGTGCCTGAAATTGGTCAAAATTAAAGCTTTTGAGTAAGCAAAACTCTGTAAAAATGGCCATTTAGGTCACTCTGAGGGGTTAAAAAGTGGTTATTCAACATGAGGCACGATCCAATTGACATTTTGAATCATTTTTGGTACAGTCCCAAAAATCCATTTTCTGATGAAAAACGATGACTCCGGACCTGTCGAACACTCCCAAAATGGTCAATATGGATGACATTTTAACATTTAATCTTTTGACTCTAAATGACTGTTGGGTGTGAATTGTGACTTTTTCAACTAAAATAAGTGTGTTTAAAGTCATTTATGTGCCTGAAATTGGTCAAACTTAAAGCTTTTGAATAAGCAAAAACTCTGTAAAAATGGCAATTTTGGTCACTCTGAGGGGTTAAAAAGTGGTTATTCAACATGAGGCACGATCCATTTGACATTTTGAATCATTTTTGGTACAGTCCCAAAAATCAATTTTCTGATGAAAAACGATGACTCCGGACCTGTCGAACGTTTCCAAAATGGTCAATATGGATGAAATTTTAACATTTAATCTTTTGACTCTAAATGACTGTTGGATGTGAATTATGACTTTTTCAGCTAAATCAAGTGTGTTTAAAGTCATTTATGTGCCTGAAATTGGTCAAAATTGAAGCTTTTGAGTAAGCAAAACTCTGTAAAAATGGCCATTTTGGTCACTCTGAGGGGTTAAAAGTGGTTATTCAACATGAGGCACGATCCATTTGACATTTTGAATCATTTTTGGTACAGTCCCAAAAATCAATTTTCTGATGAAAAACGATGACTCCGGACCTGTCGAACAATCCCAAAATGGTCAATATGGATGAAATTTTAACATTTAATCTTTTGACTCCAAATGACTGTTGGATGTGAATTATGACTTTTTCAACTAAAATAAGTGTGTTTAAAGTCATTTATGTGCCTGAAATTGGTCAAAATTAAAGCTTTTGAATAAGCAAAAACTCTGTAAAAATCGCAATTTTGGTCACTCTGAGGGGTTAAAAAGTGGTTATTCAACATGAGGCACGATCCATTTGACATTTTGAATCATTTTTGGTACAGTCCCAAAAATCCATTTTCTGATGAAAAACGAGGACTCCGGACCTGTCGAACGGTCCCAAAATGGTCAATATGGATGAAATTTATAACATTTAATCTTTTGACTCCAAATGACTGTTGGATGGGAATTATGACTTTTTCAACTAAAATAAGTGTGTTTAAAGTCATTTATGTGCCTGAAATTGGTCAAAATTAAAGCTTTTGAGTAAGCAAAACTCTGTAAAAATGGCCATTTTGGTCACTCTGAGGGGTTAAAAAGTGGTTATTCAACATGAGGCACGATCCAATTGACATTTTGAATCATTTTTGGTACAGTCCCAAAAATCCATTTTCTGATGAAAAACGATGACTCCGGACCTGTCGAACGATTCCAAAATGGTCAATATGGATGAAATTTTAACATTTAATCTTTTGACTCTAAATGACTGTTGGATGTGAATTATGACTTTTTCAACTAAAATAAGTGTGTTTAAAGTCATTTATGTGCCTGAAATTGGTCAAAATTAAAGCTTTTGAATAAGCAAAAACTCTGTAAAAATGGCAATTTTGGTCACTCTGAGGGGTTAAAAAGTGGTTATTCAACATGAGGCACGATCCATTTGACATTTTGAATCATTTTTGGTACAGTCCCAAAAATCCATTTTCTGATGAAAAACGATGACTCCGGACCTGTCGAACGTTCCCAAAATGGTCAATATGGATGAAATTTTAACATTTAATCTTTTGACTCCAAATGACTGTTGGATGGGAATTATGACTTTTTCAACTAAAATAAGTGTGTTTAAAGTCATTTATGTGCCTGAAATTGGTCAAAATTAAAGCTTTTGAATAAGCAAAAACTCTGTAATAATGGCAATTTTGGTCACTCTGAGGGGTTAAAAAGTGGTTATTCAACATGAGGCACGATCCATTTGACATTTTGAATCATTTTTGGTACAGTCCCAAAAATCCATTTTCTGATGAAAAACGAGGACTCCGGACCTGTCGAACGTTCCCAAAATGGTCAATATGGATGAAATTTTAACATTTAATCTTTTGACTCCAAATGACTGTTGGATGGGAATTATGACTTTTTCAACTAAAATAAGTGTGTTTAAAGTCATTTATGTGCCTGAAATTGGTCAAAATGGAAGCTTTTGAGTAAGTAAAACTCTGTAAAAATGGCCATTTTGGTCACTCTGAGGGGTTAAAAAGTGGTTATTCAACATGAGGCACGATCCATTTGACATTTTGAATCATTTTTGGTACAGTCCCAAAAATCCATTTTCTGATGAAAAACGATGACTCCGGACCTGTCGAACGTTTCCAAAATGGTCAATATGGATGAAATTTTAACATTTAATCTTTTGACTCTAAATGACTGTTGGATGTGAATTATGACTTTTTAAACTAAATCAAGTGTGTTTAAAGTCATTTATGTGCCTGAAATTGGTCAAAATTGAAGCTTTTGAGTAAGCAAAACTCTGTAAAAATGGCCATTTTGGTCACTCTGAGGGGTTAAAAAGTGGTTATTCAACATGAGGCACGATCCAATTGAAATTTTGAATCATTTTTGGTACAGTCCCAAAAATCCATTTTCGGATGAAAAACGATGACTCCGGACCTGTCGAACGATTCCAAAATGGTCAATATGGATGAAATTTTAACATGTAATCTTTTGACTCTAAATGACTGTTGGATGTGAATTATGACTTTTTCAACTAAAATAAGTGTGTTTAAAATCATTTATGTGCCTGAAATTGGTCAAAATTGAAGCTTTTGAGTAAGCAAAACTCTGTAAAAATGGCAATGTTGGTCACTCTGAGGGGTTAAAAAGTGGTTATTCAACATGAGGCACGATCCATTTGACATTTTGAATCATTTTTGGTACAGTCCCAAAAATCAATTTTCTGATGAAAAACGATGACTCCGGACCTGTCGAACGTTTCCAAAATGGTCAATATGGATGAAATTTTAACATTTAATCTTTTGACTCTAAATGACTGTTGGATGTGAATTATGACTTTTTCAACTAAAATAAGTGTGTTTAAAGTCATTTATGTGCCTGAAATTGGTCAAAATTAAAGCTTTTGAGTAAGCAAAACTCTGTAAAAATGGCCATTTTGGTCACTCTGAGGGGTTAAAAAGTGGTTATTCAACATGAGGCACGATCCAATTGACATTTTGAATCATTTTTGGTACAGTCCCAAAAATCCATTTTCTTATGAAAAACGATGACTCCGGACCTGTCGAACGTTTCCAAAATGGTCAATATGGATGAAATTTTAACATTTAATCTTTTGACTCTAAATGACTGTTGGATGTGAATTATGACTTTTTCAACTAAAATAAGTGTGTTTAAAGTCATTTATGTGCCTGAAATTGGTCAAAATTGAAGCTTTTGAGTAAGCAAAACTCTGTAAAAATGGCCATTTTGGTCACTCTGAGGGGTTAAAAAGTGGTTAGTCAACACGAGGCACGATCCAATTGACATTTTGAATCATTTTTGGTACAGTCCCAAAAATCCATTTTCTGATGAAAAACGATGACTCCGGACCTGTCGAACGTTCCCAAAATGGTCAATATGGATGAAATTTTAACATTTAATCTTTTGACTCCAAATGACTGTTGGATGTGAATTATGACCTTTTCGACTAAAATAAGTGTGTTTAAAGTCATTTCTGTGCCTGAAATTGGTCAAAATTGAAGCTTTTGAGTAAGCGAAACTCTGTAAAAATGGCAATGTTGGTCACTCTGAGGGGTTAAAAAGTGGTTATTCAACATGAGGCATGATCCATTTGACATTTTGAATCATTTTTGGTACAGTCCCAAAAATCCATTTTCTGATGAAAAACGATGACTCCGGACCTGTCGAACGTTCCCAAAATGGTCAATATGGATGAAATTTTAACATTTAATCTTTTGACTCTAAATGACTGTTGGATGTGAATTGTGACTTTTTCAACTAAAATAAGTGTGTTTAAAGTCATTTATGTGCCTGAAATTGGTCAAAATTAAAGCTTTTGAATAAGCAAAAACTCTGTAAAAATGGCAATTTTGGTCACTCTGAGGGGTTAAAAAGTGGTTATTCAACATGAGGCACGATCCAATTGACATTTTGAATCATTTTTGGTACAGTCCCAAAAATCCATTTTCTGATGAAAAACGATGACTCCGGACCTGTCGAACAATCCCAAAATGGTCAATATGGATGAAATTTTAACATTTAATCTTTTGACTCTAAATGACTGTTGGATGTGAATTATGACTTTTTCAACTAAAATAAGTGTGTTTAAAGTCATTTATGTGCCTGAAATTGGTCAAAATTAAAGCTTTTGAATAAGCAAAAACTCTGTAAAAATGGCAATTTTGGTCACTCTGAGGGGTTAAAAAGTGGTTATTCAACATGAGGCACGATCCATTTGACATTTTGAATCATTTTTGGTACAGTCCTAAAAATCCATTTTCTGATGAAAAACGATGACTCTTGACCTGTCGAACGATTCCAAAATGGTCAATATGGATGAAATTTTAACATTTAATCTTTTGACTCTAAATGACTGTTGGATGTGAAATATGACTTTTTCAACTAAAATAAGTGTGTTTAAAGTCATTTATGTGCCTGAAATTGGTCAAAATTAAAGCTTTTGAATAAGCAAAAACTCTGTAAAAATGGCAATTTTGGTCACTCTGAGGAGTTAAAAAGTGGTTATTCAACATGAGGCACGATCCATTTGACATTTTGAGTCATTTTTGGTACAGTCCCAAAAATCCATTTTCTGATGAAAAACGATGACTCCGGACCTGTCGAACGATTCCAAAATGGTCAATATGGATGAAATTTTAACATTTAATCTTTTGACTCTAAATGACTGTTGGATGTGAATTATGACTTTTTCAACTAAAATAAGTGTGTTTAAAGTCATTTATGTGCCTGAAATTGGTCAAATTTAAAGCTTTTGAATAAGCAAAAACTCTGTAAAAATGGCAATTTTGGTCACTCTGAGGAGTTAAAAAGTGGTTATTCAACATGAGGCACGATCCATTTGACATTTTGAATCATTTTTGGTACAGTCCCAAAAATCCATTTTCTGATGAAAAACGATGACTCTGGACCTGTCGAACGTTCCCAAAATGGTCAATATGGATGAAATTTTAACATTTAATCTTTTGACTCCAAATGACTGTTGGATGGGAATTATGACTTTTTCAACTAAAATAAGTGTGTTTAAAGTCATTTATGTGCCTGAAATTGGTCAAAATTAAAGCTTTTGAATCAGCAAAAACTCTGTAAAAATGGCAATTTTGGTCACTCTGAGGGGTTAAAAAGTGGTTATTCAACATGAGGCACGATCCATTTGACATTTTGAATCATTTTTGGTACAGTCCCAAAAATCCATTTTCTGATGAAAAACGATGACTCCGGACCTGTCGAACGATTCCAAAATGGTCAATATGGATGAAATTTTAACATTTAATCTTTGACTCCAAATGACTGTTGGATAGGAATTATGACTTTTTCAACTAAAATAAGTGTGTTTAAAGTCATTTCTGTGCCTGAAATTGGTCAAAATTGAAGCTTTTGAGTAAGCGAAACTCTGTAAAAATGGCAATGTTGGTCACTCTGAGGGGTTAAAAAGTGGTTATTCAACATGAGGCACGATCCATTTGACATTTTGAATCATTTTTGGTACAGTCCCAAAAATCCATTTTCTGATGAAAAACGATGACTCCGGACCTGTCGAACGTTCCCAAAATGGTCAATATGGATGAAATTTTAACATTTAATCTTTTGACTCTAAATGACTGTTGGATGTGAATTGTGACTTTTTCAACTAAAATAAGTGTGTTTAAAGTCATTTATGTGCCTGAAATTGGTCAAAATTAAAGCTTTTGAATAAGCAAAAACTCTGTAAAAATGGCAATTTTGGTCACTCTGAGGGGTTAAAAAGTGGTTATTCAACATGAGGCACGATCCATTTGACATTTTGAATCATTTTTGGTACAGTCCCAAAAATCCATTTTCTCATGAAAAACGAGGACTCCGGACCTGTCGAACGTTCCCAAAATGGTCAATATGGATGAAATTTTAACATTTAATCTTTTGACTCCAAATGACTGTTGCATGGGAATTATGACTTTTTCAACTAAAATAAGTGTGTTTAAAGTCATTTATGTGCCTGAAATTGGTCAAAATTAAAGCTTTTGAGTAAGCAAAACTCTGTAAAAATGGCCATTTTGGTCACTCTGAGGGGTTAAAAAGTGGTTATTCAACATGAGGCACGATCCAATTGACATTTTGAATCATTTTTGGTACAGTCTCAAAAATCCATTTTCTGATGAAAAACGATGACTCCGGACCTGTCGAACGATTCCAAAATGGTCAATATGGATGAAATTTTAACATTTAATCTTTTGACTCCAAATGACTGTTGGATGGGAATTATGACTTTTTCAACTAAAATAAGTGTGTTTAAAGTCATTTATGTGCCTGAAATTGGTCAAAATTAAAGCTTTTGAGTAAGCAAAACTCTGTAAAAATGGCCATTTTGGTCACTCTGAGGGGTTAAAAAGTGGTTATTCAACATGAGGCACGATCCAATTGACATTTTGAATCATTTTTGGTACAGTCCCAAAAATCCATTTTCTGATGAAAAACGATGACTCCGGACCTGTCGAACGATTCCAAAATGGTCAATATGGATGAAATTTTAACATTTAATCTTTTGACTCTAAATGACTGTTGGATGTGAATTATGACTTTTTCAACTAAAATAAGTGTGTTTAAAATCATTTATGCGCCTGAAATTGGTCAAAATTAAAGCTTTTGAGTAAGCAAAACTCTGTAACAATTGCCATTTTGGTCACTCTGAGGGGTTAAAAAGTGGTTATTCAACATGAGGCACGATCCAATTGACATTTTGAATCATTTTTGGTACAGTCCCAAAAATCCATTTTCTGATGAAAAACGATGACTCCGGACCTGTCGAACGATTCCAAAATGGTCAATATGGATGAAATTTTAACATTTAATCTTTTGACTCTAAATGACTGTTGGATGTGAATTATGACTTTTTCAACTAAAATAAGTGTGTTTAAAGTCATTTATGTGCCTGAAATTGGTCAAAATTAAAGCTTTTGAATAAGCAAAAACTCTGTAATAATGGCAATTTTGGTCACTCTGAGGGGTTAAAAAGTGGTTATTCAACATGAGGCACGATCCATTTGACATTTTGAATCATTTTTGGTACAGTCCCAAAAATCCATTTTCTGATGAAAAACGATGACTCCGGACCTGTCGAACGTTCCCAAAATGGTCAATATGGATGAAATTTTAACATTTAATCTTTTGACTCTAAATGACTGTTGGATGTGAAATATGACTTTTTCAACTAAAATAAGTGTGTTTAAAGTCATTTATGTGCCTGAAATTGGTCAAAATTAAAGCTTTTGAATAAGCAAAAACTCTGTAAAAATGGCCATTTTGGTCACTCTGAGGGGTTAAAAAGTGGTTATTCAACATGAGGCACGATCCAATTGACATTTTGAATCATTTTTGGTACAGTCCCAAAAATCCATTTTCTGATGAAAAACGATGACTCCGGACCTGTCGAACAATCCCAAAATGGTCAATATGGATGAAATTTTAACATTTAATCTTTTGACTCTAAATGACTGTTGGATGTGAATTATGACTTTTTCAACTAAAATAACTGTGTTTAAAGTCATTTATGTGCCTGAAATTGGTCAAAATTAAAGCTTTTGAATAAGCAAAAACTCTGTAAAAATGGCAATTTTGGTCACTCTGAGGGGTTAAAAAGTGGTTATTCAACATGAGGCACGATCCATTTGACATTTTGAATCATTTTTGGTACAGTCCCAAAAATCCATTTTCTGATGAAAAACGATGACTCTTGACCTGTCGAACGATTCCAAAATGGTCAATATGGATGAAATTTTAACATTTAATCTTTTGACTCTAAATGACTGTTGGATGTGAAATATGACTTTTTCAACTAAAATAAGTGTGTTTAAAGTCATTTATGTGCCTGAAATTGGTCAAAATTAAAGCTTTTGAATAAGCAAAAACTCTGTAAAAATGGCAATTTTGGTCACTCTGAGGAGTTAAAAAGTGGTTATTCAACATGAGGCACGATCCATTTGACATTTTGAGTCATTTTTGGTACAGTCCCAAAAATCCATTTTCTGATGAAAAACGATGACTCCGGACCTGTCGAACGATTCCAAAATGGTCAATATGGATGAAATTTTAACATTTAATCTTTTGACTCTAAATGACTGTTGGATGTGAATTATGACTTTTTCAACTAAAATAAGTGTGTTTAAAGTCATTTATGTGCCTGAAATTGGTCAAATTTAAAGCTTTTGAATAAGCAAAAACTCTGTAAAAATGGCAATTTTGGTCACTCTGAGGAGTTAAAAAGTGGTTATTCAACATGAGGCACGATCCATTTGACATTTTGAATCATTTTTGGTACAGTCCCAAAAATCCATTTTCTGATGAAAAACGATGACTCTGGACCTGTCGAACGTTCCCAAAATGGTCAATATGGATGAAATTTTAACATTTAATCTTTTGACTCCAAATGACTGTTGGATGGGAATTATGACTTTTTCAACTAAAATAAGTGTGTTTAAAGTCATTTCTGTGCCTGAAATTGGTCAAAATTGAAGCTTTTGAGTAAGCGAAACTCTGTAAAAATGGCAATGTTGGTCACTCTGAGGGGTTAAAAAGTGGTTATTCAACATGAGGCACGATCCATTTGACATTTTGAATCATTTTTGGTACAGTCCCAAAAATCCATTTTCTGATGAAAAACGATGACTCCGGACCTGTCGAACGTTCCCAAAATGGTCAATATGGATGAAATTTTAACATTTAATCTTTTGACTCTAAATGACTGTTGGATGTGAATTGTGACTTTTTCAACTAAAATAAGTGTGTTTAAAGTCATTTATGTGCCTGAAATTGGTCAAAATTAAAGCTTTTGAATAAGCAAAAACTCTGTAAAAATGGCAATTTTGGTCACTCTGAGGGGTTAAAAAGTGGTTATTCAACATGAGGCACGATCCATTTGACATTTTGAATCATTTTTGGTACAGTCCCAAAAATCCATTTTCTGATGAAAAACGAGGACTCCGGACCTGTCGAACGTTCCCAAAATGGTCAATATGGATGAAATTTTAACATTTAATCTTTTGACTCCAAATGACTGTTGCATGGGAATTATGACTTTTTCAACTAAAATAAGTGTGTTTAAAGTCATTTATGTGCCTGAAATTGGTCAAAATTAAAGCTTTTGAGTAAGCAAAACTCTGTAAAAATGGCCATTTTGGTCACTCTGAGGGGTTAAAAAGTGGTTATTCAACATGAGGCACGATCCAATTGACATTTTGAATCATTTTTGGTACAGTCTCAAAAATCCATTTTCTGATGAAAAACGATGACTCCGGACCTGTCGAACGATTCCAAAATGGTCAATATGGATGAAATTTTAACATTTAATCTTTTGACTCCAAATGACTGTTGGATGGGAATTATGACTTTTTCAACTAAAATAAGTGTGTTTAAAGTCATTTCTGTGCCTGAAATTGGTCAAAATTGAAGCTTTTGAGTAAGCGAAACTCTGTAAAAATGGCAATGTTGGTCACTCTGAGGGGTTAAAAAGTGGTTATTCAACATGAGGCACGATCCATTTGACATTTTGAATCATTTTTGGTACAGTCCCAAAAATCAATTTTCTGATGAAAAACGATGACTCCGGACCTGTCGAACGTTCCCAAAATGGTCAATATGGATGACATTTTAACATTTAATCTTTTGACTCTAAATGACTGTTGGATGTGAATTGTGAATTTTTCAACTAAAATAAGTGTGTTTAAAGTCATTTATGTGCCTGAAATTGGTAAAAATTAAAGCTTTTGAATAAGCAAAAACTCTGTAAAAATGGCAATTTTGGTCACTCTGAGGGGTTAAAAAGTGGTTATTCAACATGAGGCACGATCCATTTGACATTTTGAATCATTTTTGGTACAGTCCCAAAAATCCATTTTCTGATGAAAAACGATGACTCCGGACCTGTCGAACGTTTCCAAAATGGTCAATATGGATGAAATTTTAACATTTAATCTTTTGACTCTAAATGACTGTTGGATGTGAATTATGACTTTTTCAGCTAAATCAAGTGTGTTTAAAGTCATTTATGTGCCTGAAATTGGTCAAAATTGAAGCTTTTGAGTAAGCAAAACTCTGTAAAAATGGCCATTTTGGTCACTCTGAGGGGTTAAAAGTGGTTATTCAACATGAGGCACGATCCATTTGACATTTTGAATCATTTTTGGTACAGTCCTAAAAATCAATTTTCTGATGAAAAACGATGACTCCGGACCTGTCGAACAATCCCAAAATGGTCAATATGGATGAAATTTTAACATTTAATCTTTTGACTCCAAATGACTGTTGGATGTGAATTATGACTTTTTCAACTAAAATAAGTGTGTTTAAAGTCATTTATGTGCCTGAAATTGGTCAAAATTAAAGCTTTTGAATAAGCAAAAACTCTGTAAAAATCGCAATTTTGGTCACTCTGAGGGGTTAAAAAGTGGTTATTCAACATGAGGCACGATCCATTTGACATTTTGAATCATTTTTGGTACAGTCCCAAAAATCCATTTTCTGATGAAAAACGAGGACTCCGGACCTGTCGAACGGTCCCAAAATGGTCAATATGGATGAAATTTATAACATTTAATCTTTTGACTCCAAATGACTGTTGGATGGGAATTATGACTTTTTCAACTAAAATAAGTGTGTTTAAAGTCATTTATGTGCCTGAAATTGGTCAAAATTAAAGCTTTTGAGTAAGCAAAACTCTGTAAAAATGGCCATTTTGGTCACTCTGAGGGGTTAAAAAGTGGTTATTCAACATGAGGCACGATCCAATTGACATTTTGAATCATTTTTGGTACAGTCCCAAAAATCCATTTTCTGATGAAAAACGATGACTCCGGACCTGTCGAACGATTCCAAAATGGTCAATATGGATGAAATTTTAACATTTAATCTTTTGACTCTAAATGACTGTTGGATGTGAATTATGACTTTTTCAACTAAAATAAGTGTGTTTAAAGTCATTTATGTGCCTGAAATTGGTCAAAATTAAAGCTTTTGAATAAGCAAAAACTCTGTAAAAATGGCAATTTTGGTCACTCTGAGGGGTTAAAAAGTGGTTATTCAACATGAGGCACGATCCATTTGACATTTTGAATCATTTTTGGTACAGTCCCAAAAATCCATTTTCTGATGAAAAACGATGACTCCGGACCTGTCGAACGTTCCCAAAATGGTCAATATGGATGAAATTTTAACATTTAATCTTTTGACTCCAAATGACTGTTGGATGGGAATTATGACTTTTTCAACTAAAATAAGTGTGTTTAAAGTCATTTATGTGCCTGAAATTGGTCAAAATTAAAGCTTTTGAATAAGCAAAAACTCTGTAATAATGGCAATTTTGGTCACTCTGAGGGGTTAAAAAGTGGTTATTCAACATGAGGCACGATCCATTTGACATTTTGAATCATTTTTGGTACAGTCCCAAAAATCCATTTTCTGATGAAAAACGAGGACTCCGGACCTGTCGAACGTTCCCAAAATGGTCAATATGGATGAAATTTTAACATTTAATCTTTTGACTCCAAATGACTGTTGGATGGGAATTATGACTTTTTCAACTAAATAAGTGTGTTTAAAGTCATTTATGTGCCTGAAATTGGTCAAAATGGAAGCTTTTGAGTAAGTAAAACTCTGTAAAAATGGCCATTTTGGTCACTCTGAGGGGTTAAAAAGTGGTTATTCAACATGAGGCACGATCCATTTGACATTTTGAATCATTTTTGGTACAGTCCCAAAAATCCATTTTCTGATGAAAAACGATGACTCCGGACCTGTCGAACGTTTCCAAAATGGTCAATATGGATGAAATTTTAACATTTAATCTTTTGACTCTAAATGACTGTTGGATGTGAATTATGACTTTTTAAACTAAATCAAGTGTGTTTAAAGTCATTTATGTGCCTGAAATTGGTCAAAATTGAAGCTTTTGAGTAAGCAAAACTCTGTAAAAATGGCCATTTTGGTCACTCTGAGGGGTTAAAAAGTGGTTATTCAACATGAGGCACGATCCAATTGAAATTTTGAATCATTTTTGGTACAGTCCCAAAAATCCATTTTCGGATGAAAAACGATGACTCCGGACCTGTCGAACGATTCCAAAATGGTCAATATGGATGAAATTTTAACATGTAATCTTTTGACTCTAAATGACTGTTGGATGTGAATTATGACTTTTTCAACTAAAATAAGTGTGTTTAAATCATTTATGTGCCTGAAATTGGTCAAAATTGAAGCTTTTGAGTAAGCAAAACTCTGTAAAAATGGCAATGTTGGTCACTCTGAGGGGTTAAAAAGTGGTTATTCAACATGAGGCACGATCCATTTGACATTTTGAATCATTTTTGGTACAGTCCCAAAAATCAATTTTCTGATGAAAAACGATGACTCCGGACCTGTCGAACGTTTCCAAAATGGTCAATATGGATGAAATTTTAACATTTAATCTTTTGACTCTAAATGACTGTTGGATGTGAATTATGACTTTTTCAACTAAAATAAGTGTGTTTAAAGTCATTTATGTGCCTGAAATTGGTCAAAATTAAAGCTTTTGAGTAAGCAAAACTCTGTAAAAATGGCCATTTTGGTCACTCTGAGGGGTTAAAAAGTGGTTATTCAACATGAGGCACGATCCAATTGACATTTTGAATCATTTTTGGTACAGTCCCAAAAATCCATTTTCTTATGAAAAACGATGACTCCGGACCTGTCGAACGTTTCCAAAATGGTCAATATGGATGAAATTTTAACATTTAATCTTTTGACTCTAAATGACTGTTGGATGTGAATTATGACTTTTTCAACTAAAATAAGTGTGTTTAAAGTCATTTATGTGCCTGAAATTGGTCAAAATTGAAGCTTTTGAGTAAGCAAAACTCTGTAAAAATGGCCATTTTGGTCACTCTGAGGGGTTAAAAAGTGGTTAGTCAACACGAGGCACGATCCAATTGACATTTTGAATCATTTTTGGTACAGTCCCAAAAATCCATTTTCTGATGAAAAACGATGACTCCGGACCTGTCGAACGTTCCCAAAATGGTCAATATGGATGAAATTTTAACATTTAATCTTTTGACTCCAAATGACTGTTGGATGTGAATTATGACCTTTTCGACTAAAATAAGTGTGTTTAAAGTCATTTCTGTGCCTGAAATTGGTCAAAATTGAAGCTTTTGAGTAAGCGAAACTCTGTAAAAATGGCAATGTTGGTCACTCTGAGGGGTTAAAAAGTGGTTATTCAACATGAGGCATGATCCATTTGACATTTTGAATCATTTTTGGTACAGTCCCAAAAATCCATTTTCTGATGAAAAACGATGACTCCGGACCTGTCGAACGTTCCAAAATGGTCAATATGGATGAAATTTTAACATTTAATCTTTTGACTCTAAATGACTGTTGGATGTGAATTGTGACTTTTTCAACTAAAATAAGTGTGTTTAAAGTCATTTATGTGCCTGAAATTGGTCAAAATTAAAGCTTTTGAATAAGCAAAAACTCTGTAAAAATGGCAATTTTGGTCACTCTGAGGGGTTAAAAAGTGGTTATTCAACATGAGGCACGATCCAATTGACATTTTGAATCATTTTTGGTACAGTCCCAAAAATCCATTTTCTGATGAAAAACGATGACTCCGGACCTGTCGAACAATCCCAAAATGGTCAATATGGATGAAATTTTAACATTTAATCTTTTGACTCTAAATGACTGTTGGATGTGAATTATGACTTTTTCAACTAAAATAAGTGTGTTTAAAGTCATTTATGTGCCTGAAATTGGTCAAAATTAAAGCTTTTGAATAAGCAAAAACTCTGTAAAAATGGCAATTTTGGTCACTCTGAGGGGTTA